>NC_069509.1:165087326-165204826 GCF_027579735.1 Bombina bombina
AAATAAGTGTATTGTGAATTTTGAGCAAACTTCACCTGCATACAGCTGGAGAGAAAAATCAGTGAGAGCTTCAGACATACCCAGAAATCTCTCCTGTTCAGCCTAGGGAACTCCCCAGTACCACCCACTTTCTGAAGCTGTGTTTTATTATAAAATAGAGAAAATACAAAGTGCAATGTAAGCTGGAAAAGATACACAGAAATATACAGTATGACAGAAACAGAAACTTTCAAAACATAATCGCCTAGATTACGAGTTTTGCGCTAAACAGGGTGCGAAAATAACGCCAAAAAAGTTGTTGTGCTATTTCACTCTCCATAGCGCTGCCATTACGAGGTACTGAAAAGCCTCCTTGTGCTGTGCGTTATGGTGCGTTAAGCTACATACCGCACAAAAGCCAAGTGCTGATTTGACATGCTTGTGCATGCTTTCTCCCATAGACATCAATGACGAGAGAGAATAAAAAAAACTAGCACCTGAGATTGCGGAATAGAGATTACTGTAACGCAACCCCATTGATATCTATGGGGGAAAGAAAGTTACCTTTAAACACCCTAACATAAACCCTTAGGGGCCTAACTATCAAGCTCCAAATGGAGCTTGATGCCCCGTGTTTCTGGCGAGCCTGCAGACTCGCCAGAAACACAAGTTATGGAGCAGCGGTCTAAAAACTGCTACACCATAACCCTTTCCGCCTGCTCTGATGAGGTGGACAGGAATCGCCGGAATTCAACTCGATCGAGTACGATCGGGTTGATTGACACCACCCTGCTGGAGGCCGATTGGCCGCGAGTCTGCAGGGGGCGGCATTGCACCAGCAGCTCTTGTGAACTGCTGGTGCAATGTTGAATACGGAGAGAGTATTGCTCTCTGCATTCAGCGAGGTGTTGCGGACCTGATCCGCACTGTCAGATCAGGTCTGCAAGTCCTATGATAAATAGGCCTCCTTGTCTAAACACCCCTAATCCGCCGCTCCCCAACATCGCTGACACTAATAAAAGTTATTAACCCCTATTCCGCCACTCCCCGATATCGCTGACACTAATAAAAGCTATTAACCCCTAATCCTCCTTTCCCCGACATCGCTGCCAATAAAAATAATTATTGACCCCTATTCCGCCACTCCCCAATACCTAAATAAAAGCTGTTAATGCCTAATCCACTGCTCCCCGAAATCACTGTCACTAAATAAACCTATTAACCCCTAAACCTCCGGGCCTCCCACATCGTCGCCACTAAAGAAATCTATTAACCCCTAAACCTCCGGCCTCCCACATCGCCGCCACTAAATAATCCTATTAACCCCTAAAACGCTGGCCCCCCACATTGCAAAACACTAAATTAAACTATTAAACCCTAAACCTAACACCCCCCTAACTTTAAATTAAAATTACAATATAACTATATTTAAATAAATAAAAACTTACCTGTGAAATAAAAATAAACCAAAGTTTAAACTAAAAATTAACCTAACATTACTATTCTAATAAAATAAAAAAAAACTACCAATTATAAAATCTAAATTACAAATTTAAAAAACCTAACACTACGATAAGATTTAAAAAATCAAAAATTACAAAAAATAATAAACACTAAAAAATAACAAACAAAATGATCAAAAATAAAAACAATTACACCTAACCTAATAGCCCTATAAAAATAAAAAGCCCCCCAAAATAAAAACACCCCCTAGCCTACAATAAACTACCAATAGCCCTTAAAAGGGCCTTTTGTAGGGCATTGCCCTAAGTTAAACAGCTCTTTTACCTGTCAAAAATACAAAGTCCCCCCAATAGTAAAACCCACCACCCAACCAACACCCCAAAATAAAAAACCTAAGTCTAAAAAAAACCTAAGCTACCCTAAAGGGGCAATTGTATGGGCATTGCGCTTAAAAGGGCATTTAGGGGGGGCGGAGCTAGCCTTGCAGCAGCATGGTCGCACATCTCTAGAGCTCTGCATAGATTTGACTATAAATGGAGAAAAAGAACTTCCTAGCTGGTTACCTAACACCTCAAGGACAGGACTGGGGTAAGGAGTTACCTGAGCTGACTTGCAACACAGCCTAAACCTAGAAAATGATGCGAAAACCAAGCTATATGCTTGTTAGCAGACCGCCTGGAGCTGCAGCTATCTGAACGCAGCCATTTTCCTCTTCCTATGGCATAGCCCATCTGCCTTTTCCAAAACCTCTGTGGTGTGACATCCACCCCTATTCTATCTCCTACTAAGACAGCTCCAAAGATCACACTCGCAGGCATGGAGGGGTTTAATTGCAAACTAGATGCAGCCTTTATAGACATGAAGCAAGACCTTCTCAGCATAATGGAATTTTACACATCTCTCCCATGTCTTGCTAGAGTGCAACATCAGGAGCCAGAAATTCAACCTACTCGCGGCCCCGACAGCAGCGAGTCCCAGAACCTGCGAGCGCAGCAGTTAAACAGTTACAAGCTAAGGGAGGATGAGTCGCCGGTGGCACATGAGTTCAGATCAGAGCGCAGACCACATGGAGCCACTGCAGACCTGCAGTTATTTATAGCGGAAACCGAGTACGATGCTCCTACTCCCCGATCTGCACTTGGAGAAAGAAAAGAGAGCGGGAGAGGGCTGAGGGAGGCTGTCTACGGAGCAGAAGTCGATGGGAGCCCTGAGAGAGGCCTTGCCAGGAGATCTAGCTCGGACCTGAGAGGAACGCAAGTCACGTTGTTTGGTTGCCGCAGCTTAACAGCAGAGATTAGCCTGTCACTTAACAGCCTCACAGTTTGCTTCAACAACGCCACTACGGGAAGCCCACCAGGATGGATGTCACCGCAATCCAGTGCATTTCCAGGAGATGAGGTAGCCGAAACAGGGATTGGCTAAATTTCTTTTTAACTAACGGCTCCATTCTCATTCGCTTAGGGAAAAATCCTGGAAACTGAACCGGAATATACCTCTCTACACTGAACTATTCACTCCAGTTTACTTAGCTTTACCAAGGTGTAACTGGCTTGGGACGTTTATCTATATGACGCTATTAGGCTGAAACCTAGGATAATAATTCCCTCTTTTGGTTCTCTTTTTGTTGGTGTATAACACTATATATATATAAACCTATAGAATCGTTATTTTAATCTTACCAGAAAACTTGAGCTGAGTTACTCTAATATAGCTGAACCTCAAGATTTGCATTCAAATGTTTTAGATGTTTATTAGGAATATGTGTATAGCAGTTCACGCACCAAGCATCATAAGAAAAGACTGTCCGCTATAACACTCATTGGCAGATAATAGTGTAAGCCAGAGCATTAATATTGAAACACCAGCTTAGTTAACACAATATGACACAGCCCGCACTGTTGCAGGCAAATGTTTGATTAGGTATCCCCTGTTCTTCATAACTGTAAATGATGGTTTAGATTAGATAATGCACAGTAATTTGGTACTTATAATGATTCTTATGGTTGTCCTGCTTGCATGTGTGAAAAGTTATAGGTATCAGTGCTGTTAATACTGCAAGATGTTTCACTCAATTACAGCATCTACTAGTGAATAGCAATATACAATATGCTTAAATACTTGGCTAGTATACAATGCTTAGACTCCCATATCATTTGATTGTTATGCTATATAAAAGAAAATTGAATTACCCCATTATAACCCCGCCCCCCCCCTCCTATAATGGGTCCTTTACCCACTTTCCTCTAACTCAAGCGGCTCTTGTCCGCTGTAAACTTTCATCTCCTTTACATTATATGTACTAGCTATATCCCCCCTTGGCCACAGATCTCATATACAACTAAATAGTCCCTCAGCTCTCTACTATTATACTATAACTACTTAAGTTTGCAAAGAGTGGCCTGCATAGTTCATCTATATACAAAACTGAGATATAGCTACAACAACCTATATCTATAATACTCCTCATAACATATAAAAGAGACCCTATATCCACCTATGTGGAATCCCATCTCTTTACTCACCTGAAAACACAAAATTATGTATGCGTTAACTGAAAAATAATAACTCTCACATTTTTGTTTAAGATTTATAGTTTGCTTTCAAATCTGTAACTCTTAATTGCATACCCATGTGGGCCTGTATTGTACTGTCTTTTTATTTTTGTTTGTCTCAATAAAAAAAAAAAAAAAAAAAAAAAAAAAGGGCATTTAGCTGTTTTTTATTGCACTTAAAATGGCATTCAGCTCTTTTACAATTGCCAAAAGCCCTAATCTAAAAAAAAAAAAAAACCAAACTAACACTAAGCCCATAAAATCTACTCACAGTTCCTGAAGTCCGGACATCCATCTTCATCCTGGCAGCGAGAAGTCTTTATCCAGGCAGCAACACCTTCATCCATCTCGGGACGTCTTCTATCTTCATCCCAGCGGTGCGGAGTGGAGCTATCCTGTTCAAATCAGCCAATAGGATTTCAGTAGCTCTCATCCTATTGGCTGTTTTAAACAGCCAATAGGATTTCAGAAGCTTTCATCCAATTGGCTGATTTGAATTTGAAGAATCAAATCAGTCAATAGGATTGCAAGGTACAACATTTTGAAACGGCTACCATGCATTCAACTTCAATGTATGGCGGTGACCGTATGAAGAGGACGCTCCGCGCAGGATGGCATCGGCTTCCAGGATAGCTCCGCTTCGTGCCACCGGGATGAAGATAGAAGATGTCCCTGAGATAGATGAAGGTGTCACGGACTCACGGCATAGATGAAGATTTAGGGCTTTGGGCTTTTGTTAAAGAGCTGAATGCCCTTTTAAGGGCAGTGAAAAAGAGCTGAATGCCCTTTTAAGAGCAATGTCCATACAAATGCCCCTTTAGGGGCAGTGGGTAGCTTAGGTTTTTTTTAATTAATTTTATTATTTTGGGGGGTTGGTTGGGTGGTGGGTTTTACTGTTGGGGGGACTTTGTATTTTTTTTTTTACAGGTAAAAGAGCTGTTTAACCTAGGGCAATGAACTACAAAAGGCCCTTTTAAGGGCTATTGGTAGTTTATTGTAGGCTGGGGGTATTTTTTTTTGGGGGGGGGGGGACTTTTTTTATTTATATAGGGCTATTAGATTAGGTGTAATTGTTTTTATTTTTGATAATTTCGTTTATTATTTTTTGTAATCATAGTTTTTTTTATTTTTCGTAATTTAGTGTTTATTATTTTTTGTAATTTTAGATTTTTTTATTTTTGTCATAGTGTTAGGTTTTTTTAATTTTGTAATTTAGAATTTTTAATTGGTAGTTTTCTTTAATTTTATTAGAATAGTAATGTTAGGTTCATTTATAGTTTAAACTTAGGTTTATTTTCATTTCACAGGTAAGTTTTTATTTAATTTAGTGTTTTGCGATGTGGGGGGCCAGCGTTTTAAGGGTTAATATGTTTATTTAGTGGCAGCAATGTGGGAGGCCGGAGGTTTAGGGGTTAATAGGTTTATTTAGTTGCGGCGATGTGGGAGGCCGGAGATTTAGGGGTTAATAGGTTTATTTAGTGGTGGCGGTGAGGGAGGCCGGAGGTTTAGGGGTTAATAACTTTATCATAGTGGTGGCGAGGACGGGGAGCGGCGGTTTAGGGGTTAATATATTTAAATAGTGTTGGTGATGTGGGTGGGTGGCAGATTAGGGGTTAATACATTTATTTAATAGTCACAATGTGGGTGTGTGGCAGATTAGGGGTTAATAAGTTTTAAATAGTATTTGTGATGCGGGAAGGCAGAGGTTTAGGGGTTAATAGGTAGTTTATGGGTGTTAGTGTACTTTGTAACATTTTAGTTATGACTTTTTTTTTTACTGCTCTCAGATGGCGGTATGGGTCGTGTTGGTATAGGCTGTAACGCAAACATTTTAGCCTGAACGCACAACCAGTAATACCGGCACTATGGAAATCCCACAGTCAAACTTAATTGTTTTGAGTGCGGAATCGACGTTGCGTTACAGGCTAAAATGCTTGCGGTATACCTATACCACCGTGACTCGTAATATGCGTTACTGGTCATTCCAGCGTAATGGCCATTTTTTCAGCGTAAAAAGCCATGCCGCACCATAACGCAAAACTAGTAATCTAGGTGAATGAGAATTTGTAAAATCACTGCTAGATCTAAATCTAAATATATTAAAATATAAAAACGAAAGTGCAAAGCGTAAATAGTAATAATGAAAAGACCTAATCTGAAGTGAAAAGTAATATAAAATTAAATGCAAAGAGTGTAACAAAACTCCCATATCATGCAGTGCTATATACAGATACCTTAACTTACACTGTATTAGACGTCTTTGCCAAATACTTTCAAAGTGAAAAATCACATTAAAACTTTAATTTAACCTGCTTGTGATAACTGATTGCTTCCAAGTTATAAAACGGTTAATCCATTTTTTTAGGTTAATTATTCTTTTATTTAACAAATGAAGGTGATTTTAGGCCATAGTAAAGAATAAATCAAACGCAACATTACAAAATCAATAGAGAATGCTTGTTGTAGTCAGGAAAACAGACATGAAATAAATGAGACATTGAAAAACACTTCTATATTCATCCTACTAGAGGAATGAAAAATAGAAAGAATAGTCAATAAAAATATGTTTTTGTTTCTAGGACATAATGTAGCTGTAACGGAATTACACTTGTTTTCGATTACTATTTTATAGGGTCTATAAATAATAGATAGTACTATTGATTTAAAGTAGAATAGTTGGAAAAAAAACATTTTAAGAACTCATAGGAAGGATGTTAACTAGATTTAATGACTTTAAATTAGATTATAATTCTTAAAAGGGCATAAAAGTCTTTTTTTGTATATATATATAACATTTTATGGATGTTCTTGTACTGGGGAAAAGCAGTCTGCCTAGGAGCCAATGAACAATCAGTCCTCCAGTCTTCACCCATAATTTGCTTTATTTGGAGGAGCCAATCTGGGCTTTAGTCCAAGAACAACAAGACTAGTCACTGTCATTATGTTAGTATAAAATGCACTGTTTGGCAGATGTTATCTAATAAAGCCAATTAGGGACATATGCATGTAGCAGCGTTAGCCTTAAGACGTCAGCAGGTGCATTTCAAGTTCTGGGAATTATAAATTGCTCAATTGTCATAGCTAAATAACATGAAAAGAGGCCACAATAAATAAGGATAATACATTTGCAAAGGTGTGTTTACTGTCTTTTAAATTGTGCTCTTTCATAGACATGGTAATAAATGTAGTTTTTTGTCCCTCTAACTTATTCTCTGGATAGAGTTTCAAATCTGTCCACTAATAGACTCCCTGCACTGTGTTCTGTCCATGGGATCTATGTTATGATTAAACTGTTATCTCCTTCTGTTTAATCCAATTTAATGTGCTTGAATGTTATAAGGGCACTTAAAGGGATAGTAAAGTCCAAATTAAACTTTCATGATTCAGATAGGGTATGTAATTTTAATCAACTTTTTAATTTACTTTTATCATCAAATCTGCTGTATTGTCTTGTTATTCTATGTTGAAAGCTAAACCTAGGTAGGCTCATATACTAATTTCAACCTCTTATCTGAATGCATTTGACAATTTTTCCCAGCTATAGGGCGTTAGTTCATGTGTTTCATATAGATGACATTGTGCTCACGCACGTAAAGTGATTTGTGAGTCAGCACTAATTGCCTGAAATGCAAGTCTGTCAAAAGAACTGAGATAAGGGGGCAGTCTGCAGAAACTTAGATACAAGGTAATCACAGAGGTAAAAAGTATATTTCTATAACTGTATTGATTGTGCAAAACTGAGGAATGGTAAATAAAGAGATTATCTATCTTTTTAAACAATAATATTTTTTGGTGTTTACTATCCCTTTTATGAACAATATTGATAAATGATGTTGAGGTTTCCAAAGCAAAAGTTGAGAACTTGTTCAAGATAAATTGATCATCACTCCTCGTTTCTTTTGAAACATTTCATTAGTAGCCATTCTTGGCATTAAGACCTATAGTTGTATGAGGTACCCGTTACCATATCTTGCACATCAAGTGAGAGGCATTAGTAACAGGGTAAAAAAATAAATAAATAAATACAATATAGTAAATGCAGTAAATTAGTCTTGCTGGATAGAATGAAAGGCATTCTAGAGGTGCGGTTTGGACTTTCACCTATACGTTGGCACAACATGTGGAGTTCATAAAGGCTCTGTAGCCTCAGTTTTGCACTCGCGTCTCACTTTTCACACTGACAAGGTTGTCTCGTTTTTTTAATTTTTCGAGTACATTTCTATTCAAATGTTTTTAAAGGGACACTCGAGTCAAAATTAAACTTTCATGATTCAGATACAGCATGCAATTTTAAACAAATTTCCAATGTGCACAGTGTTTTTATATTTACACTTTTTGAGTCACCTGCTCTTACTGAGCATGTGCAAGAATTCACAGAATATACTTATATGCATTTGTGATTGGCTGATGGCTGTGACATGATACAGGAGAAATAGAAATAGACATAACTTAGAGATGTGTCGATCAGGCGAGCTATTCTAAGAAGTCTTGTCGGTACGGGGAATCAAAAAATTTTGTGCTCCACTTTGTAATACCAGCGCATGCAAATGCGAACGAGACCTCGCGTTTGCCATGCACAGAAGCATTGTGCTCACGAGAGTACGCTTCCATAGGCTCCAATGGGAGCCTCGTTCTTATGCCGTGAGACATGGCATGAGAATTCGTGCAGCGCAGGGAGTAATAAAATGTATTACACTGTATTTTGGGGGCATTTGGTGGACATTTAAAAAATTAACTAGAGATCTGATCCCTCGTTAATTTTGTAAGCGCTAATTGCTACCGTGAGCTTGCTGTAGCTATAACCAGCCACTTGTAATGGCTAGTTATTTATTGCGCGCCCGCAAACAACAATAATTTAGAACTCCACTTGTAATCTAGCTTAACACCTAAACTAACAATATAATACAAACTCTCCACCTCTACACATGATACTGATTTGTTTGGGCACACAACAAATGGGACTTTTAGCACACCATCAACAAATTATTATTTATTTTACAGGGATTTTGCTTGTGACCCAGAAAGAGTAAATTGAATGTCAGCACCCATCAAGCTCAAACAGTCCAATGTTTGCAAGTTGCAAGCAGGATAAATATTCTACAGAACGTCTGATTTGGGAAATTTAGTATTTTACTTCCTACCCAAGAGCAGTTCATTTTGAGACTTATTGTTGTGTGTGTTTTTAAAATATAACAATTAGTCACATTTTCAGTGTTGACAAACAGTCTTTAGAAACCTAAATAAATTCAAATTTTGATCTTCAATACCAAGATACCATTTTTTAACTCCTTCCCCACCCAGATAAATACAATAAATGCATTACATTTAAATGGGCAGAAGTAAAAAGAGAGAAGCACGTTACATATCAGTTAGATAAATTCTCAATAGAGGTAAAAAAGGGAAAACAATGACTAACAAATTGAAATACTAACATTGAACACATCAGATTTAATAAATATATATATATATATATATATATATATATATATATATATATATATATATATATATATATGAAACAAAAAAAGCGTGTATGTCAAAGGGTTAAAAAACCTCTCTTTCAAAACACAGAACTGCGCTCTAAATAAACCTATTTTTTTAAAATACAATATAAATATCTGGATGATGCCAAAATCAAAACATTCAAATAATCAAATAATATTGATTCATTGAAAATATATAACAGAATGAAATATATAATGATAAGATAATAAATCACAATAAAAAGGATAAGTTGGTTGGATCCCACGTAATAGTGCAGATCAATTGTAGGTGTCGGCTGCTGTATCTTATTAATCCTCCGGAATCTCACGGAGTAAGGTAGAAGGGAGAGAGCTGAGATCCCAGGAACAATTAATGAGGATTCAGAATTCAGTCTGTGCTGATCCACAAACTACATGCTCAAACATACCTCACAAGTTTGAGGTTGACTCTTGTGAGTAGATACCCTACGGGGAGCAGTTTTAATATACCCCTGTATTATTGTTTAAATTAAATTGATTTGCACTATGTAGGTGCCTTTGTGCGCTTTCTTTCTCATTTTTTTAGATATATATATATATATATATATATATATATATATATATATATATATATATATATATATATATATATATGTGCTATTTGTATATAACAGATTACAGCATTAAAGGGGCAGAAAGGGCATGCAATTTTAAACAACTTTCCAGTCTAATTTTATCATCAATTTGTTCTCTTGGTATTCTCTGCTGAAAGCTAAACTTAGACAGTTTACAGCTAGACAGTGCTAGTTCATGAGTGCTATATGGATAATATTGTGCTCACTCTTATGGAGTTACTTATGAGTCAGAACTAAAATACAAATCTGTCAAAATAACTGAGATAAGGGGGCAGTCTGCAGAGGCTTAGATACAAGGTAATCACAGAGGTAAAAATTATAATAATATAACCGTGTTGGCTATGCAAAATTTGGGACTGGGTAATAAAGGGATTATCTATCTTTTTATACAATACAAATACGGAAATAGATTGTCCCTTTAAGGGGCAGCAAGCATATTTAACAAAGGTGTTTTCTCCAACATTGGTGTGTCCGGTCCACGGCGTCATCCTTACTTGTGGGAATATCTCTTCCCCAACAGGAAATGGCAAAGAGTCCCAGCAAAGCTGGCCATATAGTCCCTCCTAGGCTCCGCCCACCCCAGTCATTCTCTTTGCCGTTGCACAGGCAACATCTCCACGGAGATGGTTAAGAATATGTGGTGTTTAGTTGTAGTTTTTTATTCTACTATCAAGAGTTTGTTATTTTAAAATAGTGCTGGTATGTACTATTTACTCTGAAACAGAAAGAGATGAAGAATTCTGTTTGTGAGAGGAAGATGATTTTAGCAGACAGTAACTAAAATCCTTTGCTGTTTCCACATAGGACTGTTGAGATGAAGTAACTTCAGTTGGGGGAAACAGTTAGCACACTTTTCTGCTTAAGGTATGACTAGCCATATTTCTAACAAGACTGTGTAATGCTGGAAGGCTGTCATTTCCCCTCATGGGGACTGGTAAGCCATTTTCTTAGTCTCAAGCAGAATAAAGGGCTTAATATGGGCTATAAAACTGGTAGACACTTTTATGGACAAAATCGCTTTATTTGGGCATTTTATACATGTTTATGCTGGTATTTCACATTTATAAACTTGGGGAACGTTTTTTAACGTCAGGCACTATGTTAGACACCTTTTCCAGTCAGGAAGGGCCTTCCCAGTTGTAGGCTGAGCCTCATTTTCGCGCCATTACTGCGCAGTTGTTTTTGAGAGCAAGACATGCAGATGCATGTGTGAGGACCTGAAAATAGTTGGAAAAGTTCCTAGAAGGCGTCATTTGGTATCGTATTCCCCTCTGGGCTTGGTAGAGTCGCAGCTGGGACTGTAGAGGGGTTAAAACTGTAACCGGCTCCGGTTTCGTTATTTTAAGGGTTAAAGCTCTGAAAATTGGTGTGCAATACTTTTAATACTTTAAGACACTGTGGTGAAATTTTGGTAAATTTTGAACAATTCCTTCATATTTTTTCACATATTCAGTAATAAAGTGTGCTCTGTTTAAAATTTAAAGAGACAGTAACGGTTTTGTTTTAAAACGGTTTTTGTGTTTTACTGACAAGTTTAAGCCTGTTTAACATGTCTGTGCCTTCAGATAAGCTATGTTCTATATGTATGAAAGTCAATGTGTCTCCCCCTTCTAAATTATGTGATAATTGTGCTAAAGCGTCCAAACAAAGTAAGGACAGTACTGTCACAGATAATGAAGTTGCCCAAGATGATTCATCAGATGAAGGGAGTAGACATGGTTCTACATCATCTCCTTCTGTGTCTACACCAGTTTTGCCCACGCAGGACCTAGTACTTCTAGCGCGCCAATGCTTATTACCATGCAACAATTGACGGCTGTAATGGATAACTCCATAGCAAATATTTTATCCAAAATGCCTGCATATCAGAGAAAGCGTGATTGCTCTGTTTTAAACACTGAAGAGCAGGAGGGCGCTGATGATAATTGTTCTGTCATACCATCTGAAGGGGCCATGAGGGAGGTTTTGTCAGATGGGGAAATTTCAGATTCAGGAAAAATTTCCCAACAGGCTGAACCTGATGTTGTGACATTTAAATTTAAATTAGAACATCTCCGCACACTGCTTAAGGAGGTGTTATCTACTCTGGATGATTGTGACAACCTGGTCATTCCAGAAAAAGTATGCAAGATGGACAAGTTCCTAGAGGTTCCAGTGCACCCCGACGCTTTTCCTATACCCAAGCGGGTAGCGGACATAGTGAATAAGGAATGGGAGAAGCCCGGCATACCTTTTGTTCCCCCTCCTATATTTAAGAAATTATTTCCTATGTTCGACCCCAGAAAGGACTTATGGCAGACAGTCCCTAAGGTCGAAGGGGCAGTTTCTACTCTAAACAAGCGCACTACTATTCCTATCGAGGATAATTGTGCTTTCAAAGATCATATGGATAAAAAATTGGAGGGTTTGCTTAAAAAGATTTTTATACAGCAAGGTTACCTTCTTCAACCCATTTCGTGCATTGTTCCTGTCACTACAGCAGCGTGGTTCTGGTTCGAGGAACTAGAAAAGTCGCTCAGTAGAGAGACTCCATATGAGGAGGTAATGGACAGAGTTCACGCACTTAAGTTGGCTAACTCTTTTATTTTAGATGCCGCTTTGCAAATAGCTAGATTAGCGGCGAAAAATTCAGGGTTTGCAATTGTGGCGCGCAGAGCGCTTTGGCTAAAGTCTTGGTCAGCGGATGTATCATCCAAGACAAAATTGCTTAATATCCCCTTCAAGGGTAAAACTGTCTTTGGGCCAGAATTGAAAGAGATTATCTCAGACATCACTGGGGGAAAGGGCCACGCCCTCCCACAAGATAGGCCTTTCAAAGCCAAGAATAAGTCTAATTTTCGTTCCTTTCGTAATTTCAGGAACGGACCGGGTTCTAATTCTGCATCCTCTAAGCAAGAGGGTAATGCCTCACAGACCAAACCAGCCTGGAAACCGATGCAAGGCTGGAACAAGGGTGAGCAGGCCAAGAAGCCTGCCGCTGCTAACAAAACAGCATGAAGGAGTAGCCCCCGATCCCGGACCGGATCTAGTGGGGGGCAGACTCTCTCTCTTTGCTCAGGGTTATCTTCTGGAATTCAAGGAACTACCCCCAAGGGGAAGGTTCCACATGTCTCACTTATCCTCAAACCAAATAAAGAGACAGGCATTCTTACATTGTGTAGAAGACCTGTTAAAGATGGGAGTGATACACCCAGTTCCAACGGCGGAACAAGGAATGGGATTTTACTCAAATCTGTTTGTAGTTCCCAAAAAAGAGGGAACTTTCAGACCAATCCTGGATTTAAAGATCCTAAACAAATTTCTCAGAGTACCATCGTTCAAGATGGAAACCATTCAAACGATTCTACCCACAATTCAGGAAGGTCAATTTATGACTACCGTGGATCTAAAGGATGCGTATCTACATATCCCTATCCACAAAGAACATCATCAGTTCCTAAGGTTCGCCTTTCTGGACAAACATTACCAGTTTGTGGCCCTCCCATTCGGGTTAGCCACTGCTCCAAGGATTTTCACAAAGGTACTCGGATCCCTTCTAGCGGTTCTAAGACCAAGGGGCATTGCAGTAGTACCGTACTTGGACAACATTCTAGTACAAGCATCGTCTCTTTCAAAGGCAAAGGCTCACTCAGACATCATTCTGGCCTTTCTCAGATCTCACGGATGGAAGGTGAACATAGAAAAAAGTTCCCTGTCTCCGTCGACAAGAGTTCCCTTCTTGGGAACAATAATAGATTCCTTAGAAATGAGGATTTTCTTGACAGAAGTCAGAAAGTCAAAACTTCTAAACGCTTGTCAAGTTCTTCATTCTATTCCTCGTCCTTCCGTAGCTCAGTGCATGGAAGTAGTAGGATTGATGGTTGCAGCAATGGACATAGTTCCTTTTGCGCGAATTCATCTAAGACCATTACAACTGTGCATGCTGAAACAGTGGAATGGGGACTATACAGACTTGTCTCCAGTGATTCAAGTAGATCAGAAGACCAGAGACTCACTCCGTTGGTGGCTAACCCAGGATCACCTATCCCAGGGAATGAGCTTCCGCAGTCCAGAGTGGGTCATCGTCATGACCGACGCCAGCCTAGTGGGCTGGGGCGCGGTCTGGGAATCCCTGAAAGCTCAGGGACTGTGGTCTCGGGAAGTCTCTTCTCCCGATAAACATTCTGGAACTAAGAGCGATATTCAATGCTCTCAGGGCTTGGCCTCAGCTAGCAAAGGCCAGATTCATAAGATTCCAATCAGACAAAATGACGACTGTTGCGTATCTCAATCATCAGGGGGGAACAAGGAGTTCCTTGGCGATGAAAGAAGTGACCAAAATAATACAATGGGCGGAGAATCACTCCTGCCACCTATCTGCGATCCACATTCCAGGTGTGGAAAACTGGGAAGCGGATTATTTGAGTCGTCAGACATTCCATCCGGGGGAGTGGGAACTCCACCCGGAGATCTTTGCCCAGTTGATGCAACTATGGGGCATTCCAGATATGGATCTGATGGCGTCTCGTCAGAACTTCAAGGTTCCTTGCTACGGGTCCAGATCCAGGGATCCCAAGGCGACTCTAGTGGATGCACTAGTAGCGCCTTGGACCTTCAACCTAGCTTATGTGTTTCCACTGTTTCCTCTCATTCCCAGGCTGGTAGCCAGGATCAAACAGGAGAGGGCCTCGGTGATCTTGATAGCTCCTGCGTGGCCACGCAGGACTTGGTATGCAGACCTGGTGAATATGTCATCGGTTCCACCATGGAAGCTACCTTTGAGACAGGACCTTCTTGTTCAGGGTCCATTCGAACATCCAAATCTGGTCTCCCTCCAGCTGACGGCTTGGAGATTGAACGCTTGATTCTATCAAAGCGTGGGTTTTCAGATTTCGTGATAGATACTCTGGTTCAAGCCAGAAAACCGGTAACTAGAAAGATTTACCATAAAATAAGGAAAAGATATATCTGCTGGTGTGAATCCAAGGGATTCCCATGGAATAAGATAAAGATTCCTAGGATTCTTTCCTTTCTACAAGAAGGTTTGGCTAAAGGATTATCTGCGAGTTCTCTAAAGGGACAGATTTCTGCTTTTTCTGTCCTACTACACAAACGACTGGCAGTTGTGCCAGATGTTCAAGCATTTGTTCAGGCTTTGGTTAGGATCAAGCCTGTTTACAGACCTTTGACTCCTCCCTGGAGTTTAAATCTAGTTCTTTCAGTTCTTCAAGGGGTTCCGTTTGAACCTTTACATTCCATAGATATTAAGTTGTTTTCTTGGAAAGTTTTGTTTTTGGTTGCTATTTCTTCTGCTAGAAGAGTTTCTGAGTTATCTGCTCTACAATGTACTCCACCCTATCTGGTGTTCCATTCAGATAAGGTTGTTTTGCGTACTAAGCCTGGTTTTCTACCAAAGGTTGTTTCCAACAAAAATATTAATCAGGAGATAGTTGTACCTTCTTTGTGTCCGAATCCAGTTTCAAAGAAGGAACGTTTGCTACACAATTTAGATGTAGTCCGTGCTCTAAAATTCTACTTAGAAGCTACAAAAGAGTTCAGACAAACTTCTTCTCTGTTTGTCGTCTATTCTGGTAAAAGGAGAGGTCAAAAAGCAACTTCTACCTCTCTTTCCTTTTGGCTTAAAAGCATCATCCGATTGGCTTATGAGACTGCCGGATGGCAGCCTCCTGAAAGAATCACAGCTCACTCCACTAGGGCTGTAGCTTCCACATGGGCCTTCAAGAACGAGGCTTCTATTGATCAGATATGTAAGGCAGCGACTTGGTCTTCACTGCACACTTTTGCCAAATTTTACAAATTTGATACTTTTGCTTCTTCGGAGGCTATTTTTGGGAGAAAGGTTTTGCAAGCTGTGGTGCCTTCTGTTTAGGTAACCTGATTTGCTCCCTCCCTTCATCCGTGTCCTAAAGCTTTGGTATTGGTTCCCACAAGTAAGGATGACGCCGTGGACCGGACACACCAATGTTGGAGAAAACAGAATTTATGCTTACCTGATAAATTACTTTCTCCAACGGTGTGTCCGGTCCACGGCCCGCCCTGGTTTTTTAATCAGGTCCGATGAATTATTTTCTCTAACTACAGTCACCACGACACCCTATGGTTTCTCCTATTTTTTTCCTCCTGTCCGTCGGTCGAATGACTGGGGTGGGCGGAGCCTAGGAGGGACTATATGGCCAGCTTTGCTAGGACTCTTTACCATTTCCTGTTGGGGAAGAGATATTCCCACAAGTAAGGATGACGCCGTGGACCGGACACACCGTTGGAGATAGTAATTTATCAGGTAAGCATAAATTCTGTTATTCTAGTGGTTTCATGAGATAAGAAAAATAGATATGTGCATGATCTAAAAATTTGTTTCGGTTCGGTTCGGATTCGGAAAACTTTTAATGAATTCGTTTCGGATTAGTTTCGGATTTATTCGGATTCAAAAAAATTTGTCTGGATTTGGTTCGATTCGGAAATTCGGAATTTCGGTATGTGTTGCGTGTATTAGACTAGTATTATGTACTGTATATTAGGTGTAACCCATAGCAGAGTGATATAACCTAATATACTGTACAATACTAGTGTAATCCATGGCCATCCGAATTTACCGAATAAATCCGAACTAATTCGGATTTATTCGGTAAATTCGGCAGTATTTTAATTCAGAAATTCGGTTCGATCCGAATCTCTGAATTTGCAGAATTTTCCGAATTTCTGAATTGAACCGAACCGAATTGCACATGAAAAATAGAGTAAGCTGTAATAAGCTCAAGCAATATAAAGGGCACTGAAACCGGTTATATATTAAAGGAAATAGAAAAAAAAATTGTAATATACTCCAATGGCTCAAAAAGTCACTCTTGGACCCGTGTTAAACTAACAAACTGAAAGTATTGAAGGAATTAAAGCAGGTCTTAAGGCTAATCTTGGACCCTTGCATACACAAATTAAAACTGGCACATTGATACATTCATTATACTGAGATCTAGCACTAAGCAATTACATCTAAAAATTGAATAACTGCATCTATGGATAAATATATGAGACACCTGGTATATATAACATTTAAGGAAGCCCTAATAATATGACAACATCTAGAGTTAAATGGGTGGGCTGATAAACATAGGGATATGTATATAGCATACCAAGGACTGTGAGGCAGGAGAGAAATAAGAAGACATAAGATAACACTAATATTAATAATAACAACAACACTAACTTGTTAGGAGCACAGTAACTGACAGCTCTATACTATCTAAGTTCTGGTTAGTCCTTAATACTCAGGCACCATAGCTATTAAAAGTCATTACATTTAATTATGGTAACAAACAGATTCTAAGATACTGCAGGAAACAGGAATCCCTTAATCTCAGACAAGACAGTCATCAGAGGTCTTTAGTAATAGTGGTTAAATCAAACAGAGTCTAGGATGCACGATTACACAAGTTATGATGATCACTAGTAATGAAAGCAGATGTGAGGCTGATTTCCCCTAAAGCTGAGCCTTCCGTGTAAGTTCCTATGTGACAAAGTCAAGCACTAACTTTCCGCGAGACAACAGCTGCCGGGCCCCAAGACAGCGCTGCTACTATTGTGCATGAGAGTAGAGTGCAAGAAGGAGGTCATAACAGCATTTTCTGTAGTGAAAGGGTTAAGCGTGGCTCGCAGTTCTTCTATAGAATCTGCTCTGATAATAGAGCTTCAAATTCTGCAATGGAAATAGACATCTTAACTAATATCTGGTGTAGTGCTCAAGCAAGAAAGCAACTTAAATTCTGTGATTGCATTACACAGATAACCAGTGGGGGGGGCGGCTGCTGGGTTGCCGAGTGCTCCTGTGTAGGCCGCCTCCTTGATCACCAATGATCCTGTTCATATTTATTTATTTATTTTATTTAAAAAACACATATATATATAAATAAATAAAAAGAAAATCTTCTTCTATGTGTACAACATTGGAATGCAAAATGTTCACATTGTCGGCTTCGCATGGAAGCTAGGTTTTTTCTTTTTAAAGGTGCTCCACCATTGAAGTCTATGTTCAGTTCCATCCCCCCTTTAACCCTTTCGTGACAGGGTTAAAGTGTCTACATCGGAACACCTGTTCCGATGTAGACAAATTGAAACTACGCGATCGTGCATACGATCGCGAGATTTCAATTATTGGATCGCATCTGGGGGGCGTCCCTACAACCCTAGGAACGCCCTCCAGACCGCGATCAAGTCCTTGAAGCGCAGAAGGCTTCAGGACAGCCGTTTGATATGACGTTCTATTCCGTCATAACGGCTTTAAAGCCCAGTGTAAATATGACGGAATAGAACGGCATAACGGCGTTAAAAGGTTAACTGGGAAATATTTTGGTATTGTTTATTTATTAAAGGTTTATGCTGTAGCATTTCTATTGGAAGCACAATTCCAAAAGTATATTTTCTTTTTAACCAATTTTGGGCCAGATTAGCAGTGGAGCAAACTCCTTTGTACGCCAGTTAAATTGTGCTCTTATTACAAGTTCAAATTAAACGCGAATGCTTGAGAGCAATTGAAGTTAATGCTTGTCGGGTTAGGCGCAACCTCAGAGCTGTGGTTAATTGTTTTGCAAAACAAAAAAGTGTCACAAAACACTTAAAAAATACATTACACAATACAGTTACGCTCATGATAACACTATCTAATAAAAATATTATAAAAAATATTGCACAAAAAAGACAAAAAATAGGCAGGTATAGGACTTTAACATTGAGATGCATTTATATGTGTATATATTTCTTTATGTATTTATATGTCTATATATGTAATAACACATACATACATTTGTATACATATATAGACATATATATATAAGTGCATTGAAGCCATCAGGGCCGGATTGGGCAGCTGGGATACCGGGAAAAATCCCGGTGGGCCGCCGGCCGGCAACTCAGCTGGGCTGGCTCAGCTGCTGCATAAACTATCTGAGAACAGCACATTTTTGATGCGATGCGGGCGGCTGATTAGCCCCGCCCACCATTACTTAACTGTGGTTTCATTTCTAGTTTGCCAGAGTGTGATGTATAGTGTTCACTGATTAGTCAATAACATCACATGACTTGGAGGCGTTTCAGTAGGACTGGCGGGAATGAAGAAGAGAGAGCCAAGACGTGTTTGAGTGTGACTGTACATGCTCTGTCCCAGCTCCAGCCTCCCACTACTTTTTTTCTGGCCTTTGAGGTGAAGCAAACAGCTCAGAACTCCCATGCCGGTTACAGTGTGGCCCCATTTGTATGGTATGTAGATCCGGAATTCGGATCGTAATCAACTTTCACAAGTGTTGCTGCAGGCACAGGGGTGGTGACAGCCAGTGCTCAGGCAGCACTCAGTAAAAGGGCAGGCTGGCATTGCACAGACTGGGGGACACAATCTACATCTCTCCTATGACTGCTACGGTAATACTTTTTAATTTGATCTTGTTACACACTCCCCTTGCCTGCTCTTCTCTCACTGCACTGTGTGCTGTCAGAACGCTGACAGCTGCAATAGCGCACATAACAGTGAGAGGAGGCAAGGGGAGTGTGTGTATGTAGCAAGCTAAAAAAGTATTCAGTAGCAGAGAGGTCAGAGGAGAGATGCAGATAGGATAAGAGAATGTATTTTGTGCCCGTTAAGCAGATCAAAGTGCAACAAATATCGTAAATAATTTCACTCAGAATCCTATACCTTCTGCAGGAAGCTTCAAAGGTTGCCATAGCAACCATTGCCAGAACGTCTCCCTCCTTAGTTAACACGAGCAGAGGGGTATTTGATTGATGTCTGGCAGCCAGGAGCCTGTTTCTACACATTGTAAGGAGCTTAGGAAATGCTGGACTATGGTATTCTACTCACAGAATGGACAGTGGACATTATTATAACTTTGTAAGTTAATATATATATATATATATATATATATATATATATATATTACCTTTAATAAATGTAAATTAGTAATTTATTAATGTTGTCATAATCAACTTTTTATTAACCCATCAATATAAAAAATATTATAATGGCCCTTTAGCTGAGAACTGACTGAGTGGGAGTAAAATAAAGGTGGGAGGGCTCTGGTAATGTGGGAGGGTGCAGTGTGATGTTTATAAGTGTAGAGGATCATGATATTAGTAGAACCCACCATATCATCTTTCTGTCTCTTCCTCAAATTGCAAGAAAATGTGCTTTATAAAAAAGGTTCCATACTTTCAATAAATTAAAAATGGTACAAAGCTGTATTTTTACACTTATCTGTAAGATGTACATGATGACATTTTCTGCAATTGTTAAGAATATACACTGTGTCTGGGTATGTATATGTGTGTGTGTGTGTGTATATATATATATATATATATATATATATATATATATATCTCAATTCAAATTTACCAGCACTCACTATATAGTCCCAAAAACCGGGGTGCTCCCAAGTTTTCAATATAGATTGGTGGTTCAAGTGAACAGAGGCACTCGCCGTGTTTCAAATGTGCTTTATTCTCTCATACTCGTATGATAAAATAAAGCACATTTGAAACACGGCGAGTGCCTCTGTTCACTTGAACCACCAATCTATATATATGTATATATACACACACTCTCACACACAAACAGTATATATGCTTAACAATTGCAGGAAATGCCAGCATGTATATATCTATATGAGTTGAAGGGAAAACCAGCTAGAGCATAGTTGGCGGGATTGGAGGGGGCGTGGCTAGGTTGGAGGGGGTGGGGTTGGGCCGGTCTATACAAATTTCCAGGGCTGGTCTGATTACCCAGTCCGGCCCTGGAAGCCATTTGCTGCCAAGTAGATGAAAACATGAAAAAGCATATTTATGAAATATTCCTATTTAATAAAGTGTTTAACTATGTATTTACTGAAAATATTTCATATTTAAATGTTCTGCACATAGCAGAATATGTTCTAAGTATTTCTAAATAGATATTCCTATATATATATCTGTATATATCTATACCTATGTATAGTCATATATATATATATATATATATATATATATATATATATATATATAGGTATAGATGTATATTGTAAATAAATACAATCAGATATATGTAGAAATATGTATTTATGAATAAATAGAACATTTTATGCTATGTGATTAACATTGGAATGTAAAATATTCATATTTTCATTTCAGGTTAGCGCACTTGAGATTATGCGTTCAGGTTAGCGCGCCAGTGGGATGTTTTTTCTCTCCATTGACTTCTATGGGTGAATAGGATATTGCACGCTATATTCTAAGTTTGGCTTTTTGCACGCATCGGGTTAGCACACAAGCGATAAGATTACTTTCAACTAATAATACGAGTGCAACCCGACGCCCTCAAAAAGTTTACTTCAAGCACCGTTAACTCTTGAGTAGGAGCATTTTATCAGTAGCAGCAAAAATCAGAAAAATATATTTTAGGGAAAAAAAATAACTAAGAGGCAAATCCCTGTGTAATTGATCTAACACATCAGTGCTCTAACAGGTGTGCCGTAACAGAAGCTAGATTTGTATGGTAATTAGAGAAACCCATTATCTGCCTATGAGTTTAGTAACATTGTTACACAGCAAATTGCAGCCCTATCTTACAACCTGGGGTTAAAAGGAATACTGAATAAAAAAACAATACTTATCACTGCTATTCCTGCTGTAGCAAATGAATAATTAATCCTTACTACCTGATTAATTTTGAAGATTTTAATCTAATTTAAATACTTATTTTTGAAGTGTGTGTACTGCATGTGTATGTCATCTTAGCAGACCATTCTGTATTAAAGGGACATATTACTGATATATATATATATATATATATATATATATATATATATATATATATATATATATATATATATATATAGCATTACTTGAGATTAATGCAGCATTTAGGTAAAAAGATAACAAGAAAATATCACATGAACATTTTTATCTAAAAGGTAGGATATCTTACCTTGTACTGGGACTAGCAAGAAAGTGTGTGCTTGACATTTGTAAATACAGCATGCAAGCACTTTCTTTCCACTACTGTTCAAAGAGGTTTCATATGAAATCTTGTGAGATCACAAGGAAATACTGCAAAATTATGGTGAAATCTAACAACATTTCATTAAAGCAAAGTATGAAGACAACACTGTTGATGCTGATTAGCAGTATTTGTTTTTAACACCATGCAGGATTAGCTGTGTGGGCCAGACTGGGAATAAAAAGCAGCCCTAGAAAATTTGGAGACCAGCCATATTTTCCGTTGACTCAGTATAATGCGCAAGCCCCATTTTTATCAAAGGGGTTTACTTAGATACTCCTTCCTTTTGTTTCAGAAATATATTACGTTAGTTTTTATCTAAAAAAAATGCCAGATTGTTGTTATATGCACTCTAAAGCCCATTTGCATGCACTAATAACCTCTTCAAATTGTAGCTTTCCAGACCCAGCTGCTGCTGCAGCCCACCGGGAAATCTCCTGGTATCCTGGTAGGCCAATCCAGCCTACTAGGAAGAGGAGCTGCATTGTAACAATGTAGGAAGAGGAGCTGCATGGTAACTATGTAGAAAGAGGAGCTGCACGGTAACTATGTAGGAAGAGGAGCTGCACAGTAACTATATAGGAAGAGGAGCTGCGTGGTAATTATGTAGGAAGAGGAGCTGCATGGTAACTATGTAGGAAGAGGAGCTGCACAGTAACTATATTTGAAGAGGAGCTGCACAGTAACTATGTAGGAAGAGGAGCTGCACGGTAACAATGTAGGAGGAGGAGCTCCACAGTAACTATGTAGGAAGAGGAGCTGCACAGTAACTATGTAGGAAGAGGAGCTGCATGGTAACTATGTAGGAAGAGGAGCTGCACAGTAACTATATAGGAAGAGGAGCTGCATGGTAACTATGTAGGAAGAGGAGCTGCACGGTAACTATGTAGGAAGAGGAGCTGCACGGTAACTATGTAGGAAGAGGAGCTGCACAGTAACTATAGAGGAAGAGGAGCTGCACGGTAACTATGTAGGAAGAGGAGCTGCATGGAAACAATGTAGGAAGAGGAGCTGCACAGTAACTATGTAGGAAGAGGAGCTGCACAATAACTATATAGGAAGAGGAGCTGCACGGTAACTGTGTAGGAAGAGGAGCTGCACTGTAACTATGTAGGAAGAGGAGCTGCATGGAAACTATGTAGGAAGAGGAGCTGCACGGTAACTATGTAGGAAGAGGAGCTGCACGGTAACTATGTAGGAAGAGGAGCTGCACAGTAACTATGTAGGAAGAGGAGCTGCACAGTAACTATATAGGAAGAGGAGCTGCATGGTAACCATGTAGGAAGAGGAGCTGCATTGTAACTATGTAGGAAGAGGAGCTGCACAGTAACTATGTAGGAAGAGGAGCTGCAGGGTAACTATGTAGGAAGAGGAGCTGCAGGGTAACTATGTAGGAAGAGGAGCTGCATGGTAACTATGTAGGAAGAGGAGCTGCATGGCAACTATGTAGGAAGAGGAGCTGCATGGTAACTATATAAGAAGAGGAGCTGCATGGTAACTACGTAGTAAGAGGAGCTGCACTGTAACTATTTAGGAAGAGGAGCTGCACAGTAACTATGTAGGAAGAGGAGCTGCATGGTAACTATGTAGGAAGAGGAGCTGCACAGTAACTATGTAGGAAGAGGAGCTGCAGGGTAACTATGTAGGAAGAGGAGCTGCATGGTAACTTTGTAGGAAGAGGAGCTGCACGGTAACTATGTAGGAAGAGGAGCTGCAGGGTAACTATGTAGGAAGAGGAGCTGCAGGGTAACTATGTAGGAAGAGGAGCTGCATGGTAACTATGTAGGAAGAGGAGCTGCATGGTAACTATGTAGGAAGAGGAGCTGCATGGTAACTGTATAGGAAGAGGAGCTGCATGGTAACTATGTAGTAAGAGTAGCTGCACTGTAACTATGTAGGAAGAGGAGCTGCACAGTAACTATGTAGGAAGAGGAGCTGCATGGTAACTATGTAGGAAGAGGAGCTGCACAGTAACTATGTAGTAAGAGGAGCTGCATGGTAACTATGTAGTAAGAGGAGCTGCATGGTAACTATGTAGGAAGAGGAGCTGAACAGTAACTATGTAGGAAGAGGAGCTGCATGGTAAATATGTAGGAAGAGGAGCTGCACAGTAACTATGTAGGAAGAGGAGCTGCACGGTAACTGTAGGAAGAGGAGCTGCATGGTAACTATGTAGGAAGAGGAGCTGCATGGTAACTATGTAGGAAGAGGAGCTGCACAGTAACTATGTAGGAAGAGGAGCTGCACGGTAACTATGTAGGAAGAGGAGCTGCTCAGTAACTATGTAGGAAGAGGAGCTGCACGGTAACTATGTAGGAAGAGGAGCTGCATGGTAACTATGTAGGAAGAGGAGCTGCATGGTAACTATGTAGGAAGAGGAGCTAGAGATGATAGATTTGCGCTAGAAAAAGAGGGTATGGCTAGTGAGTTTAAATGGGATTTCCTCTAAAGATCCCAAAAAGGAAAGATAGCATGTAAGGAGACAAACACACCAGCGCCAAAAAGGCTGTTATACCCAAGAATCACAGAGTCAATATAAGAAATAAAGAGAAGTATTTATTACTAGATCAATATAGGAACACAATAATATAAATCCTCACAAAAACAAAACTGAATAAGATCTAAAATAAGAGCAGGTTGGCCAACCTTAAATATAATGTCTATAAGTGTAGAGCATATGTAAAATAGTATCTAAAATAGTATCTAAAATAGTGTCTAAAATACAAAATAAATCGTGTTATGTAGCACACAGCAATATACCGTATATAATAAATAGCAAATAAAACATATGGCAAATAGAAACTTGCTAGAAACTTGCTGATAAAAACTAGCTGGTAAATTAATTCTGACCATAAAACATTAAAAGACCTATTATGAGTATTGTCACTAATAACCACTTATGATCGTGGGTTGAATGACCGATGAGAGTCTATAAGTCTGTAAAACTGTATTTTCAGTGATTCAAGTAGTAGGATACTTCAGTCAATAAAGAACGGATTAAACCTTTCTGGTTTTTTTTGTCCGTATACAGAGCAGCTGATTGGTACCTTATTATATTGTCAATCCAGTTCAAGCGTATCCTCTCACGAATGTTGTGTCAGGATAGTGATTCCAATACCTCCAAAGAAAGCCGATCGTGAAGCCGGTTAGTTCCTCTTGGCGTTCTCCTGCTGTGCACCTACAGAGTGCGCGCCTTCTCCTGAAGGGGCTCTGATAGGTTCAGGTAGTTTGTGGGGGAGTGTCCGCTCTCGATCAGGTATGGACACCGGCTCTACGGCTCTAGTGGTTTGTGATGTATAGGACTTCCAATGCGTCCAAAGCAGTCTCCTTGATTAGGAAAAGATAGCAGCGATGTTTAGGACTTCCAATGCGTCCAAAGTAGTCTCCTTTGTTAGGATAAGATAGCAGCAACGCGTTTCAACTGAGAGGACTCAGTCTTTATCAAGCTGCTTTTCCTTAGCAGTGTGCGGCTTAAGTAGCCTCTAACCAGTTACCGCCCTATAGTAACTGGTTAGAGGCTACTTAAGCCGCACACTGCTAAGGAAAAGCAGCTTGATAAAGACTGAGTCCTCTCAGTTGAAACGCGTTGCTGCTATCTTATCCTAACAAAGGAGACTACTTTGGACGCATTGGAAGTCCTAAACATCGCTGCTATCTTTTCCTAATCAAGGAGACTGCTTTGGACGCATTGGAAGTCCTATACATCACAAACCACTAGAGCCGTAGAGCCGGTGTCCATACCTGATCGAGAGCGGACACTCCCCCACAAACTACCTGAACCTATCAGAGCCCCTTCAGGAGAAGGCGCGCACTCTGTAGGTGCACAGCGGGAGAACGCCAAGAGGAACTAACCGGCTTCACGATCGGCTTTCTTTGGAGGTATTGGAATCACTATCCTGACACAACATTCGTGAGAGGATACGCTTGAACTGGATTGACAATATAATAAGGTACCAATCAGCTGCTCTGTATACGGACAAAAAAAACCAGAAAGGTTTAATCCGTTCTTTATTGACTGAAGTATCCTACTACTTGACTCACTGAAAATACAGTTTTACAGACTTATAGACTCTCATCGGTCATTCAACCCACGATCATAAGTGGTTATTAGTGACAATACTCATAATAGGTCTTTTAATGTTTTATGGTCAGAATTAATTTACCAGCTAGTTTTTATCAGCAAGTTTCTAGCAAGTTTCTATTTGCCATATGTTTTATTTGCTATTTATTATATACGGTATATTGCTGTGTGCTACATAACACGATTTATTTTGTATTTTAGACACTATTTTAGATACTATTTTAGATACTATTTTACATATGCTCTACACTTATAGACATTATATTTAAGGTTGGCCAACCTGCTCTTATTTTAGATCTTATTCAGTTTTGTTTTTGTGAGGATTTATATTATTGTGTTCCTATATTGATCTAGTAATAAATACTTCTCTTTATTTCTTATATTGACTCTGTGATTCTTGGGTATAACAGCCTTTTTGGCGCTGGTGTGTTTGTCTCCTTACAGGAAGAGGAGCTGCACAGTAACTATGTAGGAAGAGGAGATGCACAGTAACTATATAGGAAGAGGAGTTGCATGGTAACTGTGTTGCATTTTTTGCAACACATGATCTGATCTTTGTCAGTTTGGGTTAAAAGGTTTAAATCATATTTTCTACCATTGGCACTTTAAGTTGCAGGGCAGGGCATAGATTCTGTATATCACGTTCCTCATCCTGAGCAGCATGTCAATAAAATCTGTTTGTGAAATGAATATTGATGTTTAACTGTACCTTGTTATAGACACAAGCTCTGTATAATCAAAGGAACCACATGTATCTATTAACTATTCTATTGTGAAGGAAAACAATATCATAAAAACACTGAACAAACTGAATCAAATGATAGAGATTGTTAAATAGCGCTCCACTTGTAATCTGGCCTAAAGTTTGTCTTCCTTTGTAACCTGTTTATACTCTGTATAAAATAGTATTCAGTGTATTCTTTATATCTCTAACCTTTCTGATGTACTAAACCAAAGCTCATTATTTACAAGTGCTACAGTCACATATTATGCAAAACATTGTTTGTTGTTTTGCATATGGAAGGTTTTGTTCATATTTTAATTAACACCTGCATCTGATAGCTCTGCTGTGTTATTAAGTGTAATCTATTCATTACATGAAAGTTTTTATTTCCAAGCTCAGCAAAGCAGAATCAGCTAACATGTATATTCTAGTTTAAAATATCTGCTTTTGTGTTTATATCACTTTTTGGGGCCGAATTATCAAGCTCTGAATAGAGCTTGATGCCCCTGTTTCCGCGCGAGCCTTCAGGCTCGACAGAAAGAGTAGTTATGAAGCAGCGGTCTTAAGACCGCTGCTTCATAACTGGTCCACTGCCTATGAGGCTGCGGTCTTCAATCCGCCCGATCATAAATGATCAGACTGTTTGACACCCCCTGCTAGCGGACGATTGCCCGCGAATCTGCAGGGGCGGCATTGCACAAGCAGTTCACCAGAAATGCTTGTGCAATGATAAATGCTGACAGCGTATGCCGTTGGCATTTATCGATGTGCAGCATCGTATCATGTCCATCCGCACTTTAGTAAATCGGCCCATTTGACTGTTTGTCATTTGAAAAGAGACAGAGAAAGAAAGAAAGAAGAGAGAGAAAATAAAAAAGCGTAAATTACAATTTCATATCATGTTGGCCTAATGTGATTCTAATGTAACCTAACATATTGTATTGCCTTTTTGTGATTAGTTTCATTTTTCGTGTGCTAAAGACTGAGACTACATTTGCTTTGAGTCTCACATTATAGTGACAGTGTTGTTACATAGTTAATACACTTGTCTCCACAATGTGCAACTTGCAAGTGATTAATATCAGGCTTCATAAAATAGTAGCATTGTGGGTATAACAACAGGACCATGTAAGTAGAAGTGCTTATGTCTAACCCCATTTGACTACTTAGGCCTGAATGAATTCTATTTGATGACTGGTGCGCTTGATGCTCTATTGTGGGATTTAGAATATATAAATTCAGGGTTCTGTTTGATTATTGGTTGAACACTTGGGTATAATGTTTATATAATATTTGGTTTGAATGCTGGTTTATCTTAGGAAAGGGCTGTATATTCCTTAAAACATAACATATTTTGTTAAATTTAAATGTTTAATATTTAAGTGCAGACTCTCTCTATATATGTTGTGTTGTAACAAATTGCATTTAAAAATTATGTCTTGTACGGTTTATTATAAAGATGTCTAATTTTTATGTAACACATTTCTCAATGTCAGGATCATAGACACAAAAGGGCAGGATAGATAGATAGAGGGGGAGAGAGGGAAGGAGAGAGAGAGAGAGAAAGAGGGAGAGAGAGGGAGAAAGAGAGAGAGAGGAAGAGGGAAAAGAGAGAGAGAAAGATAGAGGGAGAGATGTTGAGAGAGAAGAAGAGAGGGAGAGAGAAAGAGAGAAAGCGAGAGGACGAGAGAAAGTGGGAAAGAGAGAGAGACAGAGTGTCAAGGTTGAATATAAAGTTCCTAAAATATGGATTGCAACTGCAAAGTTCAGAATATAAATATAATAAATTATGTTTGTGTCACCCTTGAATTATACTTTCTATAAGTAAGAAAGTATTTTTAACATTTAGGTGAGTTTTAATACAGTATGATTAATACTCGTTGAATAAGAATAGCAGGTGAATGGTTAACACTTATTCTCCGTTATTCTGTTTTGTTGAAGTGAGTGCTTTAAGTTGATAAGGAAAGGTAATCATTGCAACAGCAACCATGAATATGTGATACAGATACAATGTATTATTTCCAGAATTGATGAGTATGTCAGTGAGGTTAGTGATGACGTCAAGTATGGGAGGAGCTTAACTCCGTGATCGGAGATGGCATACAAATTCACTTGCGACAATACAGAGATTTTGCTGTTTGCAGAGTAAGAAAAACCCGGTACCTTGTATTAGATGTTGAAGTGTGTCTTGAGATACTTGGAGCTGTGCCAGTATGATGCCTTCCGTATAGGAGCTGTTGTTCTGCGTAACTGATATGCAGGTAAGTGGTGAAACATGTTGAGGAAATACCAGCTTCCCTGTTCTTGTAGCAGAGAGATGTAACTAGGATATAAAACGAGGTTTTAGGTTAAACAGCCTAGAAATAGTTGTGTGGAAACACGCAGGTTTGCAGGGGGAATTGCTGGCTTGTTGAGATTCATGTTTGAAAACATGCAGGACTGCAGATGAAACTGGAAACGGAATGCACTGTAGTGAGCTCAGAGTTGCAACTAGTTGAAATATCCAATTAACAATACTAAGCATCTGTATCTGTAAGTGAGGTGCTTTTAAAGGAAGTGAGCGGGTTGGGCTATAACGTATAAACGATATTGACAACCTGACAATCCAGATATAACAGAATCCTGACATGACCCCCCATCAAGCAAGATGTCCCACAGCTTGAATTCATGGATGATCTGGGTAACGTGCATGGAACAGAGAAACCAATATGGGAGCATGGATGTTAGAAAAAGGCTCCCAGGTGTCATCTTCAGGTGAATACCCCTTCCACCAAACCAGGTATTGCAACTGTCCCTTATGGAGTCTAGAATCCAACAAAGTCTCAACTTTGTATTCCTCAGAATCCAGGGGTATGGAATCAGGGGGAAGAATGGGAGTTGGGTTCCTCATTTGTCGAGCTGGTTTCAATAGGGAGAGATGGAATGTTGAATGGATTTTCAAAGAGGAGGGTAAGTCTAAGGTTACTGCATTATCATTGATTATTTTTGATATAGGAAATGGTCCGATAAACAACCCACCTAGTTTCTTGCTGGGTATTCAGAGCTTTAAATGTTTGGTTGAGAGCCAAACGTGATCTCCTATAAGATAGGATGGGGTTGGTCGCCTGCGTAGATCTTAATACTTCTTCTGTAAAATATGTGTTGCTTCTATATTCTGATGTAGATATTTAAAAGTGTAGAGAAGAAGAATTAGGAAATTCATCCACGAGAGGCGAAGAGGAGGGATTTTCATTAGTTAACAGCATCCTAGGATGGAATCCATAGTTAGCGAAAAACGGGGTTAATTTGGTAGCTGAACTAAAGAATTATTGAAAGCAAACTCTGTTAGCGGTAGGCATTGAACCCAATCGTGTTGATGATGAGAACAATAACAGCAGAGATATTGTTCCAGCTAGTTTAGTTTTTCAGCTTGTCCGTTTGTTTGAGGATGGAATGAAGTAGTGTACCTGTGGTCTATTTGGAGAATCTCACACAACTTCCTCCAGAAGTTTGAGGTAAATTGTGTACCTCAATCAGTGGTTAGAATAGGGGGAATCCCATGGAGTCTAACTATATGTTTCATGAAAAGTTCAGCGGTTTCTGTGGAATAGGAAGTTTATGAAATGGAATAAAATGTGCCATTTTAGTAAAAAGGTCAATTACTACTAAAATGGTTTTCTGGTTCTGGGATGTTGGGAGTTCAATGATGAAGTCCATACTTACATGTTGCCAAGGCTTCTCCAGGATGTCAAGTGGTATAAGAAGAACATAAGGTCGTTGTCACTCAGATTTTGAGGTAGTACAAAAAGCACAAGTGGCTATGTACTCCTTATCGACGGCCACCAAAATTATCTTGAGACATTCTCTAGAGTCTTATTGATGCCTAAATGTCCTGAAATGGGCGAATTATGATATATACCATCTGGCTTAAATGTTAATTCGGAGTGAGGGATCTCTTTATCTTTTATCAATGAGAGACGCATTTCATCGTTGAGTCCTTGATTAGTAGTCAGACACAAAACAGTCAGATGGTATGATGTCTGAGGGACTTTGGTGGGTTACAGGTTTAGGTTCTTTTTGTGACAAGGCATCAGCCTTTCCGTTCTTGGTAGCCGGTCTGTAGATGATTTGAAAATTAAAACGAGAGAAGTACAGACTCCAACAGACCTATCTAGCTGATAGGGTGTTATTCCTTTGTAGGTATTCCAGATTCTTATGGTCAGTATATATTATTATCGGAATTTGTGTTCCTTCTAGAAGGTGTCTCCAATGTTCTAACGATTTCCTAATAGCTAAAAGTTCTTTGTCCTCGATGGGGTAATTCAATTTGGCAGAATTCATAACTTTTGAGAAATAAGAGACAGGGTGTATAGGGGAATTATTAGATTCTGTTTGCGAGAGTACGGCTCCTATTGCAAAATCTGAAGAGTCTACTTCGAGTATGTACTGAAACTGTGGGTTCGGGAAATAGGAGCAGTAGTGAATCATTCTTTGAGGTGTTCAAAAGCTTTAGATGCTGTAGATGTCCAGTGAAATGGAGTGGTAGAACTGGTCAAGCGTGTGAGGGGTTTAGCTATATTAGAGTAGTTTTTAATAAATTTTCAGCAGTAGTTTTCAAATACAAGGAAGCATTGGAGTTCTTTCATAGTTGTTGGTTGGTTCCAATCTTTCACTGTTTGTACCTTATTCTCCTCCATCCTTATACCAGTGGGTCCGATGTGATAACCTAGAAAGGTTATTTCTTTGCTATGAAAAAGGCATTTTTCGGGCTTGGCATATAGCTGATGTACTCTAAGTCTTGGTAAAACTTTCCTGACGTATTTTAAATGTTGTTCCATGGTGTTAGAATAAATGAGAATGTCGTCAAGGTAGATTACTATGCATACATCAAGGAGATCTCTGAAAACATCATTGATGAAATGTTGAAAAGTGGATGGGGCGTTGCAAAGACCAAACGGCATGACCGTATATTCAAAGAGGCCGTATCTGGTCCTGAACACGGTCAACCACTCATCTCCCTCTCTGATACGAATTAAGTTATAAGCCCTGCGTAAGTCGAGTTTTGTGTAAATTTTTGCCTAGTGTAATCGTTCTATGAGCTCAGGTATTAAAGGAAGTGGATACCTGTTCTTGATGGTTCTTTTATTTAATTCTCGGTAATCAATGATTGGTCTTAAGGTAGAATTTTTATTCCTTACAAAGAACATTCCTGCTCCTGCAGGTGATGTGGATGGTCTGATGAAGCCTTTTTGTAAATTTTCGTCAAGATATTGTTTCAAGTGTTCCAACTCAGGTTGACTGAGAGGATAAAGATGTCCGTAGGGAATAGAAACTCCGGGTTGGAGTTCAATCGGACAGTCATACTTGCGATGTGACGGTAAATTCTCAGCTTTCTTTTTACTGAAGACATCTAGAAAATCCATGTATTCAGTAGGGAGGTTTAGTTCTGTGTCAGGGATTTGTATCAATAAGTTCTGTGGGTAACAGGTTTGTTGACAATACAATGAATCTAAAGTGACATTTAAATTTTTCCAGTCTATTTTTGGATCATGGATTTATAACCAGTTTAACCCTAGAACAACTGGGAAAAGAGGTGAAGGTAATACATTGAAGACAAGAATGTGTGGTTAGTAAGAGAGGAATGGTGTTATGTGTAATAGGACCTTTGGTAATCGTAGTACCATCAATAACTCGAATCAAAACGGGTTTTTGCTTAACCACAAGTGGAATTTTATTATTTACAACTAAAGTGTGATCTATATAATTCCCAGAGGCACCCAAATCAAGGATGGCATCAATCTTCATTCACTCTTGATCCCACTGTAAAAATAAAAAGAGTTGACAGTAGTTAGGTTTCAGTTCTTTTGCTATTGCTGAGTATATGGTCATAGACTTACTTTTCTTTGACTTTAAGAGAAGTGGACAGTCCTTAACAGTATGACTGGGGTTTGCACAGTACATACAAAGTTGTTGGGAACTGCAACGATTCCTCTCTTCTGTAGATAGGGGTCCCCTAATAACACCAATCTCCATAGCTTCTGGGGTGGTTTTGTTTCTACTGGAAGTAGGATATTCTGATTGGGGGTATCGTACACCTCTGAGTGGATAGTCGGTTGAGTTCCGTTCATACTTCCTCTGTCTGAGCCTTCTATCAATTTGCACGACCAGCCTCATTAGAGCCTCAAGGGTTTTAGGGAGTTCAGTACGTGCCAGCTCATCTTTTATGGACTCTGATAGACCCAACCTGAATTGGTTCTGTAATGCGATGGCATTCCACTGGGAATCTGTGGCATATCTTTTAAATTCCGTTATATAGTCTTCTACATTTTTCTTTCCCTGTTTTAGACTACACATGTTTGTTTCAGCTGTATTTTGGATATTAATGTCCTGATATAATTTGTCCATATTCTGAAAAAAGTAATCTAAAGAATTTAAGATGGGGTCGTCTGTTTCATAAAAAAGGTCTGCCCATGCCCTGGGTTCTCCTCTTAAAAATTAAATGACAGTTAAGACTTTGGTTTTCTCTGTGTTGTACGTTTTAGGTTTCAAATCGAATAAGAGATTGCAGGCATTCTTAAATTGTCTATAGGATTTCCTATCTCCAGAGAAAGTATCAGGTAGTGAGACTATAGGTTCATGAAGGGGTTCAGTTATAGTTGTCTTAGTGGCAATACAGTCCTTTATAATGATATGTAAAGTTTGATTCTCCATTTGAATCTCTCTGAGTCCTTGACCAATCTGATCAACTCTTTGGGATAAATTGTATACAAATTGGGGTAGCTCTGCTGGATCCATTATTATTGAGCTTAGTATTATGTCAAGGTTGAATATAAAGTTCCTTAAATATGGATCACAACTGCAAAGTTCAGAATATAAATATAATAAATTCTGTTTGTGTCACCCTTGAATTATACTTTCTATAAGGAAGAAAGTATTTTTAACATTTAGGTGAGTTTTAATACAGAATGATTAATACTCGTTGAATAAGAATAGCAGGTGAATGGTTAACACTTATTCTCCGTTATTCTGTTTCGTTGAAGTGAGAGCTTTAAGTAAGGAAAGGTAATCATTGCAACAGCAACCGTGAATATTAGATACAGATACAATGTATTATTTCCAGAATCGATGAGTACGTCAGTGACGTTAGTGATAATCTCAAGTATGGGAGGAGCTTAACTCAGTGATCGGAGATGGCATACAAATTCACTTGCGACAATACAGAGATTATGCTGTTTGCAGAGTAAGAAAAACCCGGTACCTTGTATTAGATGTTGAAGTGTGTCTTGAGACACTTGGAGCTGTGCCAGTATGATACCTTCCGTATAGGAGCTGCTGTTCTGCGGAACTGATATACAGGTAAGTGGTGAAACACGCTGAGGAAATACCAGCTTCCCGGTTCTTGTAGCAGAGAGATGTAACTAGGATATAAAACGAGGTTTTAGGTTAAACAGCCTAGAAATTGTTGTGTGAAAACACGCAGGTTTGCAGGGGGAATTGCTGGCTTGTCGAGATTTGTGTTTGAAAACACGCAGGACTGCAGATGAAACTGGAAACGGAATCCACTGTAGTGAGCTCAGAGCTGCAACTAGTTGAAACAACCAATTAACAATACTAAGCACCTGTATCTGTAAGTGAGGTGCTTTTAAAGGAAGTGAGTGGGTTGGGCTATAAACGTAACGTATAAACGATATTGACAACCTGACAATCCAGATATAACAGAATCCTGACACAAAGAGAGAGAGAGAGAAAGTGAGAGAGAGACAGAGAGAAACAGAGAGAGAGAGGCGAGACAGAGAGAAGAGATACAGAGAGAGAGAGAAAAAGAGAGAAGAGAGACAGAGAAAGAGAGAGAGCAGAGAGACAGAGAGAGATCAAGAGATAGATTGAAAATTTGTTCACGTTTTTATAGTTTAAATAATGTTAAAATCCTGTAAAATAAGTTATTATAAGTCCTTAAAATTGGAAAGCGACCATAAAGCGATAGAAAAATGGTACAGTCTGCCCATCCTGACAATATAATGATACATTCAGATGGGTTAGAAGGGGTGAGGAGGGAAACAGATTAGAATAGTTTCCAATATATGTTGCAATTGTGCGATCCCCTTTTAAAACCCGACTTCAAAGCTGCCAGTACTGTTAGGGAAAATCATGACAGTGCAAGTGTGATTTACAATCAAATATTAAAATTAAAACACACAACTGATAGATATTGATGTCCTGAAGTGAGTATAGAAGTATCTCCATCATATTAATTTGGTTGATCAAAAAAAAATGTTTAAAAATTGCTGGCAAGTATTTTAAAATAATTTTCAAAAATAAGCAAAATTAATTACATAACTAATAATGTAATCCCTATACGTTTTTGCATTCTACCAAAAGAACAATAGATATAGATACAGCCATAAAAGGAAATGTGTGAGGGGAGTTAGAGTTTTACAATCAAGAAAGGGTTAATGGCGAGGCACTGCAGTATAAATTTGCAGGTAAAGTAATTAAAGTACATATTATTATATTTTGTCTCTATCCCAACTTGTTTTATGTCCCTTTAAAACTTAATGCTCTATCTGAGTCATGAAAGTTTAATTGTGTCTTTAGTGTCCCTTTAACAATATTCTAACAATACCTGTCCTTATTAATGTCAGTATAAAATTATACTATGCAGTATCCATGAAACGCTATTATTTATCCAATGAGAATAACATTAAAAAATCTCCTTATACATGAGTTTTTACAAAGTTTGATTACTCAGATTTCTTATTTTAAGGTTTAAATGGCCCAATTATAGCCTTAACACTTCATTTTCTATATTATTTTATTTGTACTAATAAAACTGCAACACCAAATTGAAAATATTTCATTTGCATTTTCTCTTTGCCAGATAATAAGCTTTTGAATAGAAGCTAAATCTAAAAATGCATCTTAAAAAATAAATTAATATCTTATTGGGTGGCCGCTGAGATATCAAGAAAGGAGAAATTAGGTTAGTTCTTTCACATTGTAGCTTAATAACTATGACATATTCGAGGCTGCTGCAGGTTGGGAAACATCTCCAGTTAAGAATTCTTCTACAAATGAGAGCCCTGGGGCGCGATCCGATATACGGCGTAGTTTTCAGCGCAAGCGAGGGAACCCGCGCTGCCCGTAGTTTCACCTCGCACATCGGGGTATCCAATATACCCTGCCGGCAGTTGCTAAAGTGCCGTAAGTCGGACAAACTAGCGAAGTCCAGAAATAAGCGTAACTACAAATTTCTGGAGTCGCCAGTGACTTACAGGACTTTAGAAACTGCCTGCGCCTACAAACTTATTAAAGTATAAAATCTCCCGTAACTGTCTAACACGCCTCCCAAAAATAGCCCGACATGTATACCCCTATATCCGCAATCCCCCCTCTTACTCCTAATGATAAATGTATTAACCCCTAGACCGACAACCCCCCACAATGCAAGCCTAATTATTAACCCCTAAACCGCCACTCCTGGACCTCGCCGCCACTAAATAAAGTGTTTAACCCCTAAACCGCCGCACCCGGACCCCGCCGCCACTAAATAAAGTGTTTAACCTCTAAACCACCGCTCCCGGACCCCGCCGCCACCTACATTAAATGTATTACCCTCTAATCTGACCCCCCTACACCGCCGCCACCTACATTAAATGTATTAATCTCTAATCTGACCCCCCTACACTGCCGCCACCTACATTAAATATATTAACCCCTAATCTGATCCCCCTACACCACCGCCACCTACATTAAATATATTAACCCCTAATCTGATCCCCCTACACCGCCGCCTCCTACATTAAATATATTAACCCCTAATCTGATCCCCCTACACCGCCGCCACCTACATTAAATATATTACCCCCTAAACCTAAGTCTAACCCTAACACCCCCTAACTTAATTATTATTTAATTAAATCTAAATAATATTAATATTATTAACTAAATAATTCCTATTTAAAACTAAATAATTACCTATAAAATAAACCCTAAGATTACTACAATATAATTAATAATTACATTGTAGCTATTTTAGGATTTATATTTATTTTACAGGTAACGTTGTATTTATTTTAACTAGGTACAATAGCTATTCAATAGTTAATAACTATTTAATAGCTACCTAGTTAAAATAATTACAAAATTACCTGTAAAATAAATCCTAACCTAAATTACAAATACACCTAACACTACACTATCAATAAATTAATTAAATAAATTAACTACAATTATCTAATATAAACTACAATTAAATAAACTAAACTATATTACAAAAACAAACAAACACTAAATTACAAAAAATAAAAAAATATTGCAAGAAATTTAATCTAATTACACCTAATCTAAGCCCCTTAATAAAATAAAAAAGCCCCCCAAAATAATAAAAATTTCCCTACCCTAAACTAAATTACAAATAGCCCTTAAAAGGGCCTTTTGCGGGGCATTGCCCCAAAGTAACCAGCTCTTTTACCAGCCCTTAAAAGGGCTTTTTGCGGGGCATTGCCCCAAAGTAATCAGCTCTTTTACCTGTAAAAAAAAAGAAATACAATACCCCCCAACATTACAACCCACACACCCCTACTCTAAAACCCACCCGATCCCCCCTTAAATAAACCTAACACTACCCCATTGAAGATCACCCTACCTTGAGCCGTCTTCACCCAGCCAGGCCGAAGTCTTCATCCGATCCGGGCACAAGTGGTCCTCCAGCCGGGCAGAAGTCTTCATCCGATCGGGGCAGAAGAGGTCCTACATCCGGCAGAAGTCTTCATCCAAGCGGCATCTTCTATCTTCATCCTTGCGGCGATGAGATGTTCCATCTTGAAGACCTCCGGCGCGGAACATCCTCCTCGGCTGACGACTACCCGACGAATGACTGGTCCTTTAAATGACGTCATCCAAGATGGTGTCACTCATATTCCGATTGGATGATAGGATTCTATCAGCCAATCGGAATTAAGGTAGGAAAAATCCGATTGGCTGATTGGATCAGCCAATAGAATGCGACGTCAATTAAATCAACCAATCAGATTTTTCCTACCTTAATTCCGATTGGCTGATAGAATCCTATCAGCCAATCGGAATTTGAGGGACGCCATCTTGGATGACGTCATTTAAAGGACCAGTCATTCGTCGGGTAGTCGTCGGCCGAGGAGGATGTTCCGCGCCGGAGGTCTTCAAGATGGAGCTGCTCATCGCCGCAAGGATGAAGATAGAAGATGCCACTTGGATGAAGACTTCTGGCTGGCTGGAGGACCACTTGTGCCCGGATCGGATGAAGAGTTCGGCCCGGCTGGGTGAAGACGGTTCAAAGTAGGGTGATCTTCAATGGTGTAGTGTTAGGTTTATTTAAGGGGGGATCGGGTGGGTTTTAGAGTAGGGATGTGTGGGTGGTGGGTTGTAATGTTGGGGGTATTGTATTTCTTTTTTTTTACAGGTAAAATAGCTGATTACTTTGGGGCAATGCCCCGCAAAAAGCCCTTTTAAGGGCTGGTAAAAGAGCTGGTTACTTTGGGGCAATGCCCCGCAAAAAGCCCTTTTAAGGGCTGGTAAAAGAGGTGGTTAATTTGGGGCAATGCCCCGCAAAAGGCCCTTTTAAGGGCTATTTGTAATTTAGTTTAGGGTAGGGAAATTTTATTATTTTGGGGGGCTTTTTTATTTTATTAGGGGGCTTAGATTATGTGTAATTAGATTACATTTCTTGTAATATTTTTAAGTTTTTGTAATTAAGTGTTTGTTTTTTGTAATATAGTTTAGTTTATTTAATTGTATTTTATATTAGATAATTGTAGTTAATTTATTTAATTAATTTATTGATAGTGTAGTGTTAGGTGTATTTGTAACTTAAGTTAGGATTTATTTTACAGGTAATTTTGTAATTATTTTAACTAGGTAGCTATTAAATAGTTATTAACTATTTAATAGCTATTGTACCTAGTTAAAATAAATACAAAGTTACCTGTAAAATAAATATAAATCCTAAAATAGCTACAATGTAATTATTCATTATATTGTAGCTATCTTAGGGTTTATTTTATATGTAAGTATTTAGTTTTAAATAGAAATTATTTAGTTAATAATATTAATATTATTTAGATTTATTTAAATAATAATTAAGTTAGGGGGTGTTAGGGTTAGACTTAGGTTTAGGGGGTAATATATTTAATGTAGGCGGCGGCGGTGTAGGGGGATCAGATTAGGGGTTAATATATTTAATGTAGGTGGCGGCGGTGTAGGGGGATCAGATCAGGGGTTAATATATTTATTGTAGGTGGCGGCGGTGTAGGGGGGTCAGATTAGGGGGTAATACATTTAATGTAGGTGGCGGCGGTGTAGGGGGGTCAGATTAGAGGGTATTACATTTAATGTAGGTGGCGGTGGGGTCCGGGAGCGGCGGTTTAGGGGTTAAACACTTTATTTAGTGGCGGCGGGGTCCGGGAGCAGCGGTTTAGGGTGTTAAACACATTATTAGGTATGGCGGTGGGGGATTGCAGTTGACAGGTAGAGAGACATTGCGCATGCGTTAGGTGTTAGTTTTTTTTTTGTAGGCATTTTAGGGAGTTACGGTGCTCCCATACTCAGCGCAAGGCCTGCTACAGCTGCTTTTTATGGCGAGGTGAAAATGGAGTAAGTTTTCTCCATTTTCACCACGTAAGGCCTTGCGCTGGATATTGGATACTATATTGCGCGGCTTTTCTATGTTAGTCTATGGGGGGAAAAACTACGTCCGCTGGGTGAAATATACGTGCCGCATTTATATGCAGCACTGTATATAGGATACCAAACGAGTGCAAAAAACTGCGTCGCCGGCTTTTGCGGGCGACGCTGCATATCGGATGGGGCCCCTGATGCTAACTGATACACAGATGCACAGAATTCCAGTAAAACTAGCATATTTATCTCATAAAATAATTCATATTTAATAGACATGTGCATGGCGAAAAAATTCGGTTCAGTTCGATTCAGATTTTTTCGAATTCGTTAAAATTTGAATCAATTCGGTTCGGATTTGTTTCAAATTCATTCGGATTCGAATAAATTCGGTTCGGATTTGTTTCGGATTCATTCGGATTCGAATAAATGCGGCTGGATTCGGTTCGATTCGGTTCGGTTCAGAAATTCGGAATTTCGGTAAGTGTTAGGTGGGATTATACTAGTATTATGTACTGTACATTAGGTGTAACCCATAGCAGAGTGATATAACCCAATATACTGTACAATACTAGTGTAATCCATGGCCATCCGAATCTACCAAATAAATCCGAATAAATCCGAAGTTATTCAGATTTATTCGGTAGATTCGGCACTATTTTAATTCGGAGATTCGGTTCGATCCGAATCTCCGAATTTTCCGAATTTTCCGAATTTCCGAATCGAACCGAACCGAATCGCACATGTCTAATATTTAATAGTTCCATATTCAATAGAAGTATGATGATAATCAAAACTAACTGGTTATCGTTCCTTTATTCTCTATTGCAGCATTAGGAGTAAAGTTTTGCTAGTTATTGTAATTATTAGATTTTTCTCAGTGTGGTTTATTTATTGTAGCCCAGTTTAAGTAGCTAGTAGTAATCAGTTTAGATTGGACAATAGCTGTAAAAATAGCTTCTGAAAAAGATAACACAATCTGGCTGTTTACAAGCTGTTGAATTTTCATTTTGTGGCCGCCATATTTTTACAGCAAAAACAATAATCTGCATTCAGTTTACGTTGAGCCCACAAAGGACTTTTGGTTTGTAGAATGTTGTCATTAAAACGGTCTCAGGCTTTCAGCTTCTTCTATTAGCTGTTGAGGGTTAAAATGCAACTAGTAAAATGCTAATTCAGTAGAATTTTTTATTTTTTATTTATGTTTCTTTTTATTGACAATTTTCACATGGCATTAAAATGTATATCAATTCTCGAGATACATATCTCTTTAGTACATAGTTGTCATTTCAGTAAGATAACAAACATTTAACAGTGTAACAATTAAACTAGGTCAAATACCTATGATAGGTTTAAGCTATTCCTCCCGTATTTCAGCGAATTGTTTTCTAATACAGGTAATCTGAACAAGACATATATATAAACAGCAGTATAGCATAGTATGTCATAGTGAGTGGATGGGTAAGCGGGTAGGGCTGGGGACACCACGTCTTAGATTCAAAGCTACTCCAAAATCAAAATTCTAAAACCAGTTCCACATTTCCTCCCCCAGAATTAAGCTTAGCCGGTATTTCCAAAAACAAGTGGGTATCACACCTCTGAGGATGGCGGGGTGCAGTTTCCTAGCTCAGTTTTATTGGTGTCCCAAATAAACCTAAGATCGTGAAAAAACTCACGTTTTTTTGCCCTGTAGTATCCATATTCCTCGAAAGTGAGAGTATTTTCTATATGCAAAGTAATTTGTGATTTCCATAATTTGGCTTTTAACTTAGGATCTAGCAGAGTTCAACCAGATTTGTATAAGTTTGGTTCTTATTCTACACTGGTGTTTGGGTATCAAATTCAACAATGCTAATTTTGGATCAAAACTAAATTCTGGTTCCAGGTCTAAAATTTTCCTGATAAAAGATTTAACCACCCCCCAAAAGGGCTCTATTTTCTGGCAGCTCCACCATATATGTAACAATGTTCCCCTTGATCCACAGCCTCTGTAACAGAGGTCCGACGACCCTGGGAACAAACTTTTTACTCTTACTGGGGTCAGATACCAGCGGGTTAATATTTTATAATTTATCTCCAAGAATCTGGTAGACATAGAAGATTTTTGTGTTCTTTATAATGAGGAGTCCTGGAAATCTCTACCCAATTCCCGGTGCCATCTAGCCACATATTCCGGCCGGGCTGTATTTTGTGCTGCTAGTAAGATTTTCCTCACCCATGTGAGTGTATTAGGCTCTGGGATTTCCAGAGAACAGAATCTCTCAGATGGGGTCATAGCTCTTATTAACTGTTCCTTATGTTGGTAAGTGGATAAGAAGTGTTGAAGCTGTCTGTGTTTCAGCCATTTTGCGAAAGTTCCCCCCACCAACCCCTCCAACTCCTGTCTACTTTTGATTTTCCTCTCCCTTTTTAATTTGTGAATTGGGATTGTGAAGCCCATCTCCCACTTGGTCAGATCATGTAAATTAAGATCCAAACCTCCCTGGAGTTCTGAGTTTGGAGTTATAGGGGATAAGGGAGACCTCAGCCTAGATAGGCTAGGCAGCCAACGTATCATGGAGTCCCATTGATCAAAAACCCTTTGGTATAACAGATATGCCATTAACCAAGGAGGGCGGCTTTGCTTAGCAATCCAACATAGTGTGCCAGGGGTAGGCGTCTTTAAAATCTGGGAGTTCATGGGGATCTACGCTTTCAAAGGTCAATTTCTATGCCAATCAATTATTTTTTGCTGGCATATTGAATTGTGGTATATTTCAAGATTATGTAAACCCAATTCTCCGTCTTTTAACGGCCTGTACATTGTATGTTTATTGACTCTGGGTTTCGTGGATCCCCATACGAATGAGTTAATGATTCTTTGGGTGTTAGCAATAAATTTATTCAGTAGAGGCTTAGGGGTTGCCTGCATCACGTAGAGTATTCTAGGCAGAACGTTAATTTTTTTTTTTTTTATATTTTATTTTTTATTGAGGTTTCATTTTGCAAGTAACAGGCAAAAATAAACATGTTAAGTCAGAATAGCATCTACAGTACAATGAAAAATACAAAATAAAATACAGTCTAAGAAATACATATATATGAAATACCTGCATAGAAAGATATACAACCATAATAGAAGCCTCATATTTACATATAACTATATATATAGGGGTTCCTGTTAAATAACTAGAGCCACTCTTGGGCTCTCATTTGCACCACTAATTATCAAAGGGGAATCCATTTAGCCTAAGAACTAGTTTTAAATAATAGAAGTGAACAATTTGATGAAAATTATATAACAAGTTTGTTAGCAACAAATAGGAAATGTCTAATGGTGTTAAAAGTACAAGATACAGCCTACATTACATCGCTTTAGATCTCATTATAGATTCTGTTACATTCACATCAAAATCTGCATGAAGCTTAAATATTGTTATATGAATTTGCATACTATCACAAAGACAATCTGATAATTGGTAGAGAGCTTGTCCATATAGTAGAGCACATAGGTATAAGTTACCAAAGTGTGACCTGAACTCCATATGATTTCTCAGATGGGATGATGCAGGACAAGAAAAAAGCAAACTGTAGATATAGCAATAAATGTTGGGTGGGTTATACATCAGGCTACACCAAAAAATATATAAAACAAGAATGGGAAATAAAACTAACTAGGCCCGCTACTGTACATAATGGGGGTTTCACTTTTTTGGGCCCTAATAGGTAGATTGAAACTATTCTGTACCCAAACAAAAACTATGGAACTGAGGTATAATTTTACATAAAGAGTAGAATATGTGTCCCAGAAGTGACCAAGTCCGTATGTTATGTCCATTTACCAGCTTTGGTGAAGCATATATTATTAAACAATAAATTACCCCACTCCAGATCTGGGAATCAAGTATGGTGTGAAGAGATAGTAGCAGGCTGGGGGAGCTGAATCCCTCTTACACCCCCTGGAAGAATGTCCGGTTCGTGCTAGGCCAAATAGCTGCATTCCGTACGCTGCAGGGAGGCATCGATCCGTTGGCCCAAATATGCCCCTAGGCTGAGCAGGGCCATGTGGCTGTACGAAATGGTCAAACAGACGCCAGGGTATGTGGCGTAACTTAACAGTGTTCACCCTTTCCACTTGTCGGCTAATTACCTCCCGCAGCGGGACCTCTGTTCCTGAAGCAATCTCTCTACCATAGACATTCTTAGCTGCACCTTCATAGCGAGTCTCAGTGTGGATCGCTATGCCTCCATTAGATGAGGCGGGTGGCGTTTTATAAAATACCCTCTGTTCCGTATCTCTTTTATGAAGGGGCCCATCTAAATCTTACACGTTAGCATTCGGCTTCAGGTCACTTTCCATAGCAGGCCGTGAAGTATGGGCTGAGTCCGGAAGGACCATCTCAAGTATATGTTCTTCCAGCTTGTTAAGTCGCATAATAAGAAGGCTCTCAATGTTTTTTAACACGTTAGATACCATAAGAGACATATTTTGAAGTTGTTCTTCTCTTTTAATATAGGCAAAGTACTCAGAGTCCAAGCTGACCATGGATAAAGTCATTAAATTGCTAATTGAGCAGCACTTTACACTGCCAATGATCTTTCAATCTTAACGGGGAATGCGTGCCCTACCAACTTGAGAGAGCAAACTCACAATGCAGGTCTCCCTGCCACGTGGCCAGTCTCCAAGCCAGTGAGCTGAAGAGCATAGAAAGGTCCACCTTCATGAGACTTCTCACAAACCTCCCTGAGGTTTCACAAGACACCTCGGCAGATATCTTTAGGGAATTGATGCAATTTCATTCAGGAATAATCCTTATTCCCCCAGTAGAAGTCAGGAGCTCCACACAAACATGTCCTCTCGCAACAGCTATAGGCTCCGCCCCCAGAACGTTAATTTTTATTATCTGGACCCTACCCCACCAGGAAAATGGCCATTCCCTCCAATTTATTAGGTTCATTTGGACTTCTTTGGCCAATTTATCAAAATTTAGTTGAAATATCGTTTTAAGATTGGGGGATAAACTAATCCCTAGATATTGTAATGCCTTATTTTGATGTTTGAAAGGGCAGGATAGCAGTATCGACTGGAATATCTGTTCTGGCAGATTATTGTTAATTATCTCAGATTTGTGGACATTGATCGCAAAATTTGAGAAAAAAAAAATAAATCTTTCAAATTCAGTCAGCACTTCTGGTACTGAAGCATGTGGGGAAGTTAAAGTTAGGAGCACATCGTCAGCATAAAGGGATACTTTGTGAGCCCACGTATATGCCCAAAATACCTGGATTAGCTCTAATTTGTTTTAGGACCTCCATACTTATTATAAAAAGGAGAGGGGAAAGAGGGCAACCCTGACGTGTGCCGTTATTGATAGTTAATAAACACCCTCGCCGAGGGTGTTTGGTATAGACTCTTAATACGAGAGATCATGCCCCCCTATCCCGTTCTTTGCCAATGTGGCATATAGAAAGTCCCAATCCAGACGATATGTGAATCATGTCAGTTTTAGTGGTCAATTAGTTGTAATATTCTTATGGTATTGTCACTAGCCTCCAAGCCCGGGACAAATGCAGCTTTGTCAGTGTGGATAATTTGTGGTAAAATACGACTCAGTCTTTTTGCTAGAATTTTGGTGTAAATGTTTAGGTCTGTATTTAATAAGGAAATCGGCCTGTAATTACTTGTCAGATTAGTTGGTTTGTCTGGTTTGGGTATCACCGGAATAAATGCTTCAAGGAATTCCATGTGAAAGTGTCCTGTCCTGTCAACAAATTGATATGTGTTTAGGAGTTGTAGGGCTAAAATATCTTTATACAACTTATAATATTTGTTGGAGAAACCGTCTGGTCCAGTGCTCTTGTTTGAGGGTAAATCGTCTATTGCATCCAAGATCTCTTTTAAGGAGATAGGAGATTCTAGATAATCTGAGTCCTTCTGTATGCTAGGAAGTTCCGTCTCTCTTACATATTGGTCCAACTCATCATTGTATGTTGTTTCTTTTGTCTTGGGGAGGTTATACGGGGAATAGTAGTAATCTTTAAAAGCATTGGCTATTGTTTTTGGTTCTGTTAGATTCCCTCTCTGGGTATCCGTTATATTAAGAATGTGTGTATGTGCTGTTCTTCATCTGAGGGCACCTGCCCTATTTCCCCCATGAGAATATATTCTGTTCAGATATAAAGCCCTTCTTATGTGCTTCTTTATTTAGGAAGTTTTTAACTTTTATCCTGGTGTCTTTTAACTTATCTGCTATTACCTGATCCCGTGGGGAAGCCTTGTGGGAGATCTCAATTTCATTTAGTTCTTTTAGTAATTCCCTATACTAGAGCCTTTTGTTTTATAAATTTCCCTCTGAGGACTGCTTTGTGTGCCAACCAATTAGTCATATGGGAGGTCTGACTGCGTTCATGGGTATGGAAATAATCCTTTATAGAATTATATATCTGTTTATAGGGTTGTATCATGAAGCATAGCTTCATCTAGTCTCCACACACATAGGACCATGTTAATATTAGTGAGACCGCTGAGTGGTCTGACCAAGAACTCAGTGATATATTTGAATCTCTCACTAATGGCAAGCTTAGGTGATCTAAAACCAATAATCTATACAGGAGTAGCTGTGATTTGGGTTGGAAAAGAATGTATAGTTAAGCGTTGAAGGGTATTATAACCGCCATATATCCATAAGGGTTAGTGATCTTATTATGTTTGAAACCGAATTTCTCGTTCTCGCTAGTGTAGAGCTGCGTCCTAGTGAGCAGTCATACCGTGGTGCCAAGGCCATGTTGAGGTCTCCCCCCACAATCAGAATCCCCTTCTTAACCTCTAGTATTTTGTTGCTGACCTTAGTGAGAAATGTGGGTTGGTTTGTGTTAGGCGAGTAGATATTGACCAAGGTGACAGGGCGATTAAACAGAAGCCCAACCAGAATTATGTATTTGCCTTCTTTATCTGTGTGTTTTTCTAGCAGGTGAAAATTAACATGTTACTGAAATAGAATCTCAACCCCATTGCGTTTTTTAACATGGGAATGAATATATCCAAAAGGAAATTCCTGGGAGTATAATTTAGGTTCATGATTTCTGGGGAAATGAGTCTACTGAAGGAATATAATTCTCCCTTTTTCTTTTTTAAAGTAATTTAATGCTACTGGGCGTTTAGTTGGGGAATTAAGCACCTTGCAATTTTGGGAAATAAATTTCAACTCTGTGTGTGTCATATCTGTGTTTTAGAATATAGTGTAAGTGCACATACCCTGTTATCCAGTAATTTAGACATACCTCTATTACCGCTGTGCAGCCTTGTTCCAGGGTCTCCCCTGCCCAGAAGGTTAGCTTGAGGAAGATATAAGGGAGGGGAGGATGGAAGACATTATCAATCTCATTTACTAGCTGAAAAGTGGAAGATTCAATTTTCATTAAAATACCTTGACCTATGGTAAAAGAAAAATACGAGTAAAACAGAAAACAAGAAACAAATACATATAACAAATAAACACTGTAACCATTCCTCCTCTCTTCTTTCCTGTATGGAGATGAGGATCTCTAAGGGGTTAAAGTAACATTTATTGGTTAGAATGCATTCAGAGGGATGTTAAGATTTCAAAACATTGTGTATATAAACAAATATTAACTTTAACTTTTTTTGGAAAGCTCAAACTATAAATGTATAGCTAGTAATAAATGGATAACAGTGTCTTTTTCAGCATAAGGCCATGTATCCCACAAGAGGAAAACCTCCCGCTGACCAAGCAGCAAGAACTCTCCTGTAGGGTTTAAAGAGTTAGTCTAACTTTATGAAGATGGTGATGACCAACAATATTGGAGGTCCCATATCAGGTCAAAGGGCATGAATCTTGATGGTCAATTCACCAGTACATTCTTCTCCAATGAAGATTTTGTGTTTTTCTTTATTCAGCCAGTGTCCATGTCCAACTCTGTTGTATCTTTGTTAGCTTTCGTGGCTCTGAGCTGCTTTCTTGCGACTTGTGTCCAGTGTTCTCTTTGCGGTTTTGAGAGCGCCATCTCTCCATCCATTGGGCTATCTTTTTTGTTGTCTAGGGAGGGCAGTTTGGGCTGTGGGATTCGTGGCAAAAGGGCTCTAGATCTTCAAGTGTCCGATATATGCAAATTTTATTATTTTTCATTACCCTCAAGCAGAAGGGCAACCCCCACCTGTATGCAATTCCATGATCTCTGAGATGAAGGGTTAGAAACCTGGATTCTTTCCTGTTTTGTAAGGTCACGGGACTTAGATCAGCAAAGACTTGGATTGGATCATCCCCCATTTTGAATGATTGTTGTTTTCTGGCAGCCATCAAAATCCTCTCCTTATCAGCAAATCTGTGAAATTCATGATCACACCACAAGGCGGTTCTACACCTCACAGTGGCGTTCTAAGGGCCCTGTGGGCTCTATCAAGTGGAAGGTCAGGTAGTTGAGAGTCACCCATTAGCTTGCTGAATAAACTTTGAAGATAAGAGTTGAGGCTGTCTGTCGTGATTTTTTCGGGGATACCCCTAATTCGCAAATTTTGTCTCCTACCTCTATTATCGAGGTCTTCTATTTTGGTGTGTAAGAAAGCTATTTCTGATTCCTGAGCATTAATCTTTCTTGTGAGTAAGTCCAAATCTGATGTTTGTTTATCAGCCTGTTCCTCCAGATAGGCGACTCTGCCTCCCAATTCATTCACATCTTTTTTCACTTCTGAGAGCTTCTCCTTAATAATCTGACTCACTTGTTGAAAAAATTGTGTAAAGTCAGCCCTTGTTGGCAAATCCTTTAGATCTGATCTTGTAATTGGGGTCTCTAAATCCCCATTGTTGGCTTCCCCTGTCTCCTCAGGGGGTTGTGGTGACGGTAGATCCTCTAGATTAGATGAGTGCCCTGAAGTAGGAGTTCATTTTTGACCCAGAGAATAATTGGTGCTTTGCCCCTTTTTCAGACTTCTGATTTCTTTTAGAGGCTATGCTCATGCTGATGCAGGCCTGTGAGTCCCGTGAATGCAACCCTTCACTGGCAGTATAATAGGTCTAGATTTATACAAATCCTATTGCAGCTTTGTGTAATGTGTCAAGCCCCAATGTGCCTAATATTGCTCACCGAAACGGCCCCTTATTGTGCAGAGCTTCTTTTTTTTTTTTTACCAGTCTCCCTCCGTGTATGCTGCACTAAGATCTGTTGATGCTGTCAAAATGGCGACTGGCTCCTGAAATATTTCTTACTGCATAGCTGTGTTTAGACTGTTTTATTTATGCCCATAAGTTAGTGCTACTTTGTCAAAAACTCTTTGCTTCCAGACAACTATTTTGTAATAATCATTCAACCTGTGTTTGATGGCCAATTAGTCATTACTCCCCCCTTTTTTAGGGTTATCTCTTATGCTTTTACTGTGGTACTTAGCTCCGGAGCTGATAGCCCCCACTCACTACTTCCTACAAGCTTGCTGTGTGTCCTCTGTTATCTTTTTGGTCCGGTCTCTCTCACTCCGGTACACAACTATTCTGCGTAGAGACGACGGGCCGACTCAGGTCTGCTCTTCTATCGGCTGTCTGAGGTAAGTGAGTTGGGAAGCTAGTTTAGTCCGTAGCATGGGCACTTTCACCTAAGCGCTGATCACACATAATGTTTCTTGAGCTCAGGTTATCGTTCTTATGGGGACATGATGTGTTAAGTCCCCTTGTTAGGCTCTCTGAATAATGTTTTAAAGCAGAGCATTAACAATATGTGGCCATTCTCGTTGTAGGTCGGCTCTGCCCCCAATTCAGTAGAATTTAATTGATTTTTAAACAATAACATTGCCTATAATATTTTATTTTTAAATTATACCTATTAATATAAGTGTGGAATACAGGAGAGAAGGGTTCAACTAGGGAAAGACAGCGCTCAATAGTCAGCCCTTTGGGATAGTACCCAGCCAGGGTGCAGCACCTTTTTGCCTGTATGTGCCTTTCACAGAAGAGAACTTCCCTGCAGTATATCAGTCTGATCCCATTCATAAGGACAGTCCACTCCTGAAATACCATGCAATTCTCTTGGGAATAAAGGATTTTCAGCTATAGATGCCCCCACTACCCATTGGGAAACAAAATCACCAAGTGTCATTTGCATATAGAACACAGGAAAAAGTACTCAATTGACAGAGTTTAGAAGCTGGCTCAGTGGGATGGTAGCCGCTCCGGGGTTCAGCCTTTTCAGCCTTTTTTATGTTTTTCACTTTCCTTCAGTATTTTGGTATGATCCCATTAGACCAACTCCAATATTTTTTTTTTCTTTTATGAATAAAATACATAGGTCCAGATTACAAGTGGTGTGCAAACACCATTCAAAGTAAACTTTTAGTACAGGAATGTTAGCACACGTATTCCAAATTGAAAGCAAATTGTTTGAGCATGAGCAAAACCCAATGTGCGCTAACTTCAGGACTTCAAATATTGTGACTGTGTTAACTTTTTATACCCATACACTTCATTGGAGCGAGTTTCAGGAAAACAAACCATAAAACACTTAACGCGTGTTAGACGTACAGCGCTAAACCCGAAGGTATTTATTAATATTTTACATTCCAATGTTCTTCACACACACACATATATGTGTGTATGTATATATATATATATATATATATATATATATACAGTGTATATACTGTATGTAAATATGAATTGTTTTGTGAATGTTATATCTATACCTATATATAAATATGTACAGGTATAGATATATATATAAGCAGTTAATTAGGAAGGTTAAAGCTCATCCAGAAGAGAAGGTAGCACAGTCAGTAAAACATGGGGACAAAACATTATTTAGATATATCAGTGAAATGAGAAAAACTCAAGTTGGAATAGTAAAAACAGCCGATGGTATAATAGTAGAAGGAGATAAACAAAAGAAGACATTGCTTAACACTATACAAGCAGAAGCTTGTCTGACCAGCATGTCTGCTTTATTACTGTTTAATGCATCTGTTTTATGGTGTTAACATATGATGAGGCAATGAGGGATATTTATTTTAAACCATACCTTAAAAAGTATTTGATTTTTCAATGTAAATATAAAGAATGCAGCCTAACTGTAATTAGAGTCTGTATATTATCCCTTTAACTGTTGTTTTATGTATTCCAAATTTATTTCCCTAATCAGTGACTATAGGTTAAATCATTACTTATATAACAGTAAGTATAAATTTCAAAAAAACTATTTTTAAATCAAAATTTCAAAATCCCTATTTAACCCTTTGGGGATGAGGGTTTCCAACTTATAGATCCATTTCATTTCTTGTTGTTTCAAGATTTTCTCCCTATTCATACCATTATGTTGGATTGGAATTTGTTGTATGATTTGCCAGCGTAGCTGACTGATATTATGACCATGTTCAAGGAAGTGTTTCGAAAGGGGTGCCTCTAAATTCTTTTTCCTAATGTTAGAGCGATGCTGACTCAGTCTGTCCTTTAACTTTTGTGTAGTCTCACCCAAATAATACATGGAACACGGACACTTTATTAGGTATATTACAAAATTGCTATTGCAAGTTTGAAACCCCCTGATATTATAACGTTTTCCATTATGTGGATGGTAGAAATTTGGGCCTTTTATAATCGAGTTGCAACTTACACACCCTAAGCAGGGATAACTTCTATTTCTCTTACTACCTATAAAGGTTTGTGTGTCGCTTCCCTCTGTGCCTACGTCACTTTTAATAAGGTGGTCTGGTCACGTAGATTTTTGACCCTTCTATAGGGTATGAGGTGTAATTCCCTGAATTGCTCGATGTGTTGGTTGCAATCTCTAAGGATGTGCCAGTTCTTCCTTATTGTTTTTGAAATTATATTACTGTGTGGATTGTGTTGTGATACAAATACAAGTCTGTCTTTCATGTTTACCTTCTCCTTAGTTTTACCTGGATGTTGAATTTCCTCAATTTTTTCATTAATTAAATGTGGGGGGTATCCTCTTTGTATGAAATTATTGGTCATTTCTAAGAATCTTTTCTCTTTGACTTTCTGTTCACTTACTATTCTTTGGACCCTCAAAAGTTGACTTTATGGTAATGATCAATTAGTCCTTTCGGGTGAAAACTATTATACTCCAGTAAGGTGTTCCTATCCGTTTCTTTGGAATAAATGTCAATATTTAGCCTGTTTGTCCCTTTAGAGACCCTTGTTTTTAAGAAGGTGATACTTTCCTCACTGTATGTCAATGTGAATTGTAGTCCCCTTACCATTGTATTCAGCTCTTTGGTAAATTCTTCCAATCAGCCAATAGGATGAAAGCTCAATCCTATTGGCTGATTGCAGCAGTCAATATGATTTTTTCCACCTTAATTCCTATTGGCTGATAGAATTCTATCAGCCAATCGGAATGTAAGGAACACCATCTTGGATGACGTCATTTAAAGGGAAACTTCATTCTGCAAGAGACGTCGTAAGAAGAGGATGCTCCCCGCCGGATGTCTTGAAGATGGAGCCGCTCCGTGCCGGATGGATGAAGATAGAAGATGCCGTCTGGATGAAGACTTCTGCCGGCTTCAAGGAAGATTTCGGCCCAATTGGATGAAGACTTCTGCCGGCTTCGCTGAGGACTTCTGCCGCTTGGATGAGGATGGATATCCAGTCTTCGAAAACTGTAAGTGGATCTTCGGGGGTTAGTGTTAGGATTTTTTAAGGCTTTATTGGGTGGGTTTTAATTTTAAGTTAGGGACTTTTGGCTGAAAAAGAGCTAAATACCCTTTTAAGGGCAATGCCCATACAAATTACCTTTTCAGGGCAATGGGGAGCTTAGGTTTTTTAGATAGGTTTTTATTTGGGGGGTTTGGTTGCGTGGGTGGTGGGTTTTACTGTTGGGGGGGGTAGTTTGTATTTTATTTTACAGGTAAAAGAGCTGATTTCTTTGGGGCAATGCCCCGCAAAAGGCCCTTTTAAGGGCCATTGATAGTTTATTGTAGGTTAGGGTTTTTTATTTTGGGGGCTTTTTTATTTTGATAGGGCTATTAGATTAGGTGTAATTAGTTTAAATATTTGATCATTTATTTTTTATTTTGTGTAACTTAGTGTTTTTTTTATTTTGTGCAATTTAGTGTTTTTTATTTTTTGTAACTTACGGCTAGATTACGAGTTGTGCGTTAGGCTGAAAAAGCAGTGTTAACAGGTCCTAACGCTGCTTTTTCCCTACCGCTGCTATTACAATTCTTGCAGGTTTAGGGACACCACACACTTCTTTGGCCTTACCGCAAAACGACTTACGTAAACTTTGTAAAGTTTTTTTTCTATGGGACTTCCATAGCGCTGATATTAGGAGTCTGTCCTGGGAGGCCAAAAAGTGAGCGGTACACCCTCTACCTCCAAGATCCCTAATGCATTTAAAAGTCAGTAGTTAAGAGTTTTATTGATCAATAAAATTTTTAACCCCTAATCTGCTGCTCCGGACACCGCCGCCACCTATATTATATTTATGAACCCCTAATCTGCCACCCCCAACATCGCCGACACCTACATTATAGTTATTAACCCCTAATCTGCTGCCCCCAATGTCACCACAACCTACCTACACTTATTGACCCCTAATCTGCCGCCCCCAACGTCGCCGCCACTATACTAAATGTATTAACCCCTAAACCTAAGTCTAACCCTAACTCTAACACCCCCTAATTGAAAGTAGGGAACCCCTGACGTGGCGTTTCACATACGCTTCCTCAGAGGAAGCGTATGTGAAACGCCGCGTCAGGGGTTCCCTACTTTTTAACTGCTCTCCTTATGTTGATAATTATTATTTAATTTAAACATAATTCGTTGGTGCTAAAAATCAAGCATACCTTTTTCAGTGACACCTTATATAATAAGGATAAAATGGTTAAGTAATGAGATTTATACATAGACAGCAAAAAAACTTATAATATGTGGCATAGCTATTATATTATCGAATTTAATTAAAATCGCAAGTGACCATAAGTACTTAGATCGTAACTGTGCACGGTCTCCTGGAACAAAGCGGTTCCTAGTAGCTTATGTTATTTCACATCATACAGGTTTCAATACCTTTAAAATTTTTTATAACATAGCTTGGATTAAAGCTGGTCATTTAAATTAAATTAAAAAGTTGGCTAATAGCAATATATAATGCAAAGGACCCTAATATTTTGAAAGTGGTGTCCTCATATATCGTAGCTACAGCTGTAGCAGTATATTTAAGCTCTTAACCAAAGTGAAAGCAAGCTAACGATAGTGAAACTTTAGTTACGATAATAATTGTTGGTTAATTATCTCAGCACTATTATTTTCAGAGCGATAACTTTAAAGGTTGTATAATAGTATCAGACTTAGTACCAGTTAGACTGAGCGTTATAATAACGAATTGAGCAATTTATTATCATAGCATGCAAGTAACCCACAAGTTAAAGTGCTATGTCTGCACTACAATTAATTATAACTTAAGCAGTATTACAGCCGAACAAAAAGAATGGTTCTTTGTATAGCATGAGCTTCATCTCATTGATACATCCTTATTACGATATCAATTTGATACAAAATAGTAATGCGCACAACCTATAACCATATTAGCTGACTAAGCTAACAGATTGTCACTGTAACATTAATAAGAAAGAAAGTTTTATCAACTGAGACTATAAGCAATATACAGGCAAATAAAGCCTGTCAGACAAAACATATAGCCAATAATTCTGAAAGTTTCAAAAGCCACAAAAAGGCATCAGCTAATCACATAGCAAATACAATTCTTTATTCATAAGGCTATATATATATATATATATATATATATATATATATATAACATCTTATAGATCTTATTGTTGAATCCAACGACTTGTAGTACAGAGAATAATGTACATCAATCCAAAGGAGATGTGTTTTTAATGTGTGAGGTCAGCAAGAATTTGCATCTATAAAGGCTGTCCTTTTAATCTACATTAATAAAAGTTACATTTTATAACTGAGTTGTTATTTAATATAATCAAACGTTTACACATATTCAGTGCATAGAAGCATACTTTTTTGACATAACTCACATGTCTGTGATATGTTTTTCTAGTATTAGTTATTATTTATGCTTAGGCACTGCTCCTAGGGGTGACCCACAAATTATTCAATTAATCAAGACAAGGTACCCAAGGAGAAAATAAGTTTTCACAGTAAAACAATACTATATCTTCTGTTTTTTGTTCCTAATCCCTTGTTTACGTAAATATTTAACTAGTGTCTGCGAGGCTGGAGTGCGGCAGTTTAGGGGTTAATATGTTTATTATAGTGGCGGCGACGTAGGGGGCAGCAGATTAGGAGTTAATAAGTATAATGTAGGTGTCAGCGATGTCCGGAGCGGCAGATTAGGGTTTAATAAATATAATGTAGGTGTCGGCGATGTCGGGGGCGGAAGATTAGGGGTTAATAAGTGTAAGATTAGGGGTGTTTAGACTCGGGGGTTCATGTTAGGGTGTTAGGTGTAAACATAAAATGCGTTTTCCCATAGGAATCAATGGGGCTGCGTTACGGAGCTTTACGCTGCTTTTTTGCAGGACTTTTTTTCAGCTGGCTCTCCCCATTGATGTCTATGGGGAAATCGTGCACAAGCACGTACAACCAGCTCACCACTGACTTAAGCAGCTCTGGTATTGGAGTGCGGTATGGAGCACAATTTTGCTCTTTGCTCACTTATTGCCTTTCAACGCCGGATTTATAAAACCTGTAATACCAGGGCTGTAGGTAAGTGAGCGGTGACAATAACGTGCAAGTTAGTACCGCACCCCTCTGACCGCAAAACTTGTAATCTAGCGGTGTGATACTCACCATATATATACTGTATATAAACCTTATTTTTAAATGTAGGAAGTATGACACAATAGCATCTATTCCAACCCTAAAGAGTTTGGTTTGAACAAACTTCGTATTTATATTGAATATATTTTATTTTATTTTGTTCAATTTTCAAACATAGGCAATGTCTTTGTTTTAAAAAAAATGAATAGGAAAATCTGTTATTCTTAAACTCAAATGGGGAAAACCCCAAAAATATATTTAAAAAATAGTTTAAAAGTGGGATTTATCCTATAGTTTTAACTGTCTAAGCAAAATACCAGTGGGATTTATTTGGCGTGAAACCAAAAGCCAAATAATTACCAGGTTTTAAAACATTTTTCTGATGAACTGAAATTGTCTAAGCCTTCAAGAATCTTTGTGAAGCAGATTAAATAACTTTTCTTATAGTTTAAAATAGACCCTATTTCAAATTGGACGTATATATACAGGTGGTACCTCATAGATATTGCGGGTTTGGTTCCAGACCACCGCATTAAAGCGAATATAGCAATAAAGTGAGTCACGCTAATTGTTTTGCTTCCTTCTGCATATAAAAGTTATATTTCCTCTATACTGTAGTCTATTAAGTGTGCAATAGCATTATCTCTAAAAAACAATGTACATACCTTGATTAAAAAATACTTTTGCTAAAAAATACTAACCATCATCTGTAGTTTCAGTGAGTCACAATTTATTTGCTGGTTGTGTGTATATATGTGTATTTATGTGTTTATATGTGTATATATGTTGAAAAAATTGCTCACATAGACTTGCTCAACAAAGGGTTGCCACAAGATTTCAATTTGTAAAAAAAAAAAGCAATATCTGTGAAGTGCAATAAAGTGAAGCACAATAAAATGAGGTATGCCTGTAATTATGTTTGGTATTTATTATATTTATTTATCAGCAGCCTTTTGATTACTACCAAAGATGTGTGCGTGTGGTTTGGTACAGTTTTTTTGTTAATCTATAGAGTCTTAGACCTTTGATGACAGGGTTAATTTGTCTACATTGGAACGATGTAAACAAATTGAAATCCTGCGATTGTGAGATTTCAATTATGGAATTGGGTCAGGGGGAGTGTCCCTATGAAGCTAGGCATGCCCTCCAGACCGTGATCACATCCTGGAAGCGCCATTGGATTCAGAACAGCCAAACGTCTAGGACGTTCTATTCCGTCCTAATGGCGCTAAAGCCCGGCACGGTTAGGTCGTAATAGAATGCCATAACTGCATTAAAAGGTAAAAGAATTTGGAAAGCAATGTTTTGGTTTTTGTAAATTAAAGGGATACTGAACCCAATTTTTTTCTTTTGTGATTCAGATAGAGCATGCAATTTTAAGCAACTTTCTAATTTACTTCTATTATCAATTTTTCTTCGTTCTCTTGCTATCTTTATTTGAAAAAGAAGGCATCTAAGCTTTTTTTTCAGTACTCTGGACAGCACTTTTTATTGGTGGATGAACTAATCCACCAATCAGCAAGAACAACCAAGATTGTTCACCAAAAATGGGCCGTCATCTAAACTTAAATTTTTGCATTTCAAATAAAGATACCAAGAGAATTAAAAAAATTTGATAATAGGAGTAAATTAGAAATTTGCTTAAAATTGCATGCTCTATCTGAATCATGAAAGAAAATTTTTTTGGGTAAATGTATTTAAAGTATGTTGCAGCTGCTGATTTCAGGACCATGGACAGATACACCATTATGACAGTTGGTTAGTTTTACCTGTCAGTATATTTATTCTATTCTGTTCCTAAGTTGTTATATTTACAACTATACAAGCACTCAATAATGGACAAGAAATGTCACAATAGTTTATTTTTATAAGCCAGTATATATTCCATATCACAACCAATAAGGATGATGTTTCAGGCAACAACCCTTAAGTATATGTACATACAATAAAAAGGACAACCCATTTTTTAAATACCACAAGACTCCTCCCATTATACTATTGACTGTTTATACACCAAATATTAAATAATTAACTCATGAATTTACTGAAGAGTGAGCACTGATTGGATAAAATGCAAGTCTGTCAAAAGAACTGAAATAAGGGGGAAGTCTCTAGAGGCTTAGATACAAGGTAATTACAGAGGTTTAATGTGTATTATTATACCTGTGTTGGTTATGCAAAACTGGGGAATGGGTATTTAAGTGACTATCTATGTTTTAAAACAACAAAAATTCTGGTGTTGACTGTCCCTTTAATTCATAAATATTATTTATTTATTATGTATTATTTATAAAATATTTTTCCATGAAGGATACAATAAGATTTCTCTCGTTTTCAAGTATGTCCTGGGAATATTAAAAATCCTTTGCAAATAACAAATATCTCTTCTATACTGAACTAGAATAAAATGATCTCAATTAATCACATTCCTGTTCTCCAGTATAAATATATCAATTATTATTCTAAGATATCTTGGAGAGCTTGTAAGGTTTCAAAGGCTACTCATTTTGAGCACTGCATTGCTCTCTTTGAAGTTGTGCATTTACTGTATAATACATATTAAAAAGATGATGTGATCACCTTCAGCTATTGTTTCGACCTATGTTAAAAATGTGGTGCAGACACTATCTATAGTGTAGCAAACTAATGAGGCAAGACCCCCCAAGAAAAAGGCTGCACTAATAATAGCACTCAAAGCTTAGACTTATGAGCAAGGAAAAACTGGGAGAATTAAAATATAACTTTTATTTAAGTTAACTTAAAATATAGGGACCCAGTGTGTGAAAACACATAAAAACAACTGAAGACTTGAATGACTGGATTCCTGTTTATTGAAAAGTAATGCCTTTGGAATGGAATAAATCTAACAGGAATTGGCATTGGGCGGGTAAAATCTACTGTAGATTCAATGTGAGGACATAATCAGAGTGTCTCTACGAAAGTATATTACTCAACTAGAGGAGGCTGGGAAAGGTGTCTACTAGGATAGATATGTATGGGTACCATAGATGGTTAAACTCATCAATATTTTATTTGAAATGATAGAGGGTAGCGTGCTTAATGTTAATAACCCAACTTCCTATGTGTGATAATCAGTGTAATGCTTCAACACATGAAATTGTGGATTAATATATATATTGTTCTTTATTAATTCCACATGTCCTCATATACATCCTTGTAACATAAAGCTATTATAAAGTATATTATCTTCAGGTTACCTACAAAGATTTATTATATTTTCTGTCACTTTGTGGCATAGACTAGGAGATGGATACGTATGTAGTTTTCCTGTACTCATCAGCCAACGATTATAATAATATATATCTAATTCATTATAGTATTAAAGAGCACTGGTATATATATATATACAGTATAATTAAATAATGATTACTTATATTGCAAGTTTAAAGATAAAAAACACTGTTTTAATTAATTGACAGATATTCTGAATAACTACCCTTGTATTAACGTTTGGTTACCAAATAAGCCATAGTATTAGGGTAGCGACTAGTGTTTAGGTATTTAAAGATCACTGAGACATATTATCTGTCCCCTTAATCTAGTAAAGTTGTAAGTAGTTTGCTATCCTTAAATAAATAAGTGACTCTTAACAGTATAATAACATAATGGCTGATTTCGGAAATATAGATCTCAGTAAATATTGAGTTAATCCTTCAGAGACAGTGTTCTGAAATCACCATTAATCTCCTCCCCTCTCTGACCGCTGTTATAACAGATTTCACAGCAGCGTAAGAGCCACCAGCTGCGATAGCTCAAACGTAGCTACAGTTTCTATAGTCTCTCTGATATAATAAGGAAATTACAACGTAAAATACTTAAATAATTCTATGTTGTAGTAATATTGCGCATATCACTGAATCTACTTTTTGATATCAACAGTTATATAAAGTATAAGCCGTGCTATATTAAAATTAATATCGCCAGTGCGGTCAACAAGTCTAAAGTTAAATTTAAAAAGAGGAGCTCCCGTATGCTCCTAAAACCCTGATGCGTTTCGCCCATTGTGGGATTTTTAAAAAAACGCAAAATGTTGTGTTTCATGTTTTTTCCTTCCACTTCCTCTGGGGGGTAGAGTGTCTCCCCAAGTGTGGAGTAAAATGCTAGTCAGAACAACATTGTTAACCTATGATTTAAACTTTTTTACATGTGGCCCCTGATAAACATCAGCAAAGCTGACCAAGTACACAAATTTGAGCTTTTTTGCTGGACTGCTCTGGATTTGCAAAACCTTGCAAATTTGCTAATAAAATGGCAGTGCTTAAACAAATTATTTTGCATGCATTCTAAATGCAAAGTGTAATTGCTGATATTTTTTAATGTCCCTTATGCGCTTTTCATCTCTCTTTAACATCTGTATTATTTTACATACATTCCGCTCTTTATCAGCCCGTCCCCTATAATCCCTCCTTGATATTATTTCTTACCCTTTCTTGACAATTCTGTTTATTTTCCTCTCAACATCTCCACCAGATGAGCATTCAGTTACATTATTTGCATCAGCCAATAAAAGCTTCAAGGAACAGTTGATGTACTCTGCACTAATTGATAATACATCTTCCACCTGATACTAAATAATGAAAATGATTAATGAATAAATGATGGCAAACATTTTTTAGCAAGAAAACATATTTTCCCTAGTTATTTTAAAGGGATTTTATTTTAAAGGGACTTTAAATTATGCTGGTTTTACCATTTAAAGGTGGCATTTACATTTTGAGGCCTACTTATCAAGTCGTCAACCGCAAATACGCTGGAATTCCGCACCATAATTGTGGCGAGCCTGATTCCCCTTAATTATCAAAGCCTACAGACAAGCAAAAGTTGAAATCTGTGATGTAACATATGATCCGCCGATCTCAGTCCGACACAGATCGATGCTTACGTCATTACAGATGTTCCGAATGCAAATTCGGCACTATCTGACTACTTTCGCTAGTTAACAAATATCTAACAGATACGCGCACCACTATTCCGGCCCAGCGTACCTGCTTTTCAATTCGCCGCCCTGAATGCCATAGGAATCAATGGGAGTCTGAAAGCAGCGAAAGCTATGTTCACTGCTGCCCGATACCACATTGATTCCTATGAGAGAATAACAGTTATGTTTACACCTAACACCCTAACATGTATCCCGAGTCTAAACAGCCCTAATCTGTCGCCCCCTACACCTCCGCCACCTACATTATACGTATTAACCCCTAATCTGCTGCCCCGACATCTCCGCTACCTTCATTATACGTATTAACCCCTAATCTGCTGCCCCTACACCGCCGCCCCCTACATTATACTTATTAACCCCTAATCTGCTGCCTCTACACTGCTGCCACCTACATTATACTTATTAACCCCTAATATGCTGCCCCCTACACCGCCGCCACCTACATTATGTTATTAACCCCTAATCTGCTGCCCGACACCGCCGCCACCTACATAAAAGTATTAACCCCTATCCCAATGCTCCCAGAGCCCACTGCAACTAAATAAATGTATTAACCCCTAAACCCCTGGCCTTATATTAAATATTAACTCATCCCTATCTTATAATAAATTTAAACTTACCTTTAGATTTAAATTAAACTATATTAAACTATTAATTAACCTACCCTAACTGGTATACTAAAATTACATAAAACTATATTAAACTAATAATTAATCTACCCTAGCTGTTATACAAAATTACATTAAACTACAAATTAAATTAAATATATTATATATTTTAAAACCTAACCCTACTCAAATAATTTAAATCTACTATTACAAATTACAAAGTTACCAAAAACTAACAACTAAGTTACAAAAAAATAATAAACACTAAGTTACACAAAATAAAATATAAATTATCAAAGACTTAAAATAATTATACCTAATCTAAGAACCCTATGATAAATAAAAAAGCCCCCCCCCAAAAAAAAAATACAAAAATCCCCTAGCCTACAATAAACTACCAAAAGCCCTTAAAAGGGCCTTTTGTGGGGCATTGCCCCAAAGAAATCAGCTCTTTTACCTGTAAATAAAAAATACAAACAACCCCCCCAACAGTAAAACCCACCACCCACACAACCAACCCCCCAAATAAAAATCTAATCCCCATTGCCTTGAAAAGGGCATTTGTATGGGCATTGCCCTTAAAAGGGCATTTAGCTCTTTTTCAAAAGCCCAAACCCTAATCTAAAAATAAAACCCACCCAATGAACCCTTAAAAAAGCCTATCACTAACCCCCGAAGATCCACTTACAGTTTCTGAAGAGCCGACATCCATCCTCAACAAAGCGGCAGAAGTCCTCATCCAAGCCAGCAGAAGTCTTCATCCAAGCGGGCCGACGTCTTCATCCAACCCGGGCAGAAGTCTTCATCCAGACGGCATCTTCTATCTTCATCCATCCTGCGCGGAGCGGCTCTATCTTCAAGACATCCGACGCGGAACATCCTCTTCGCTCGGCGTCTTCTTGAACAATGAATGTTCCTACTAATGATGTCATCCAAGATGGCGTCCCTTAGATTCCGATTGGCTGATAGAATTCTATCAGCCAATCGGAATTAAGGTTTAAAAAAAACTATTGGCTGTTGCAATCAGCCAATAGGATTGAGCTTTCATCCTATTGGCTGATCCAATCAGCTGATATGATTGAGCTTGCATTCTATAGGCTATTCCAATCAGCCAATAGAATGCAAACTCAATCCTATTGGGATAGGGGGTTAATAACTTTATTTAGTTGCGGCTGGGTCCAGGAGCGGTGGGATAGGGGTTAATAACTTTATTACAGTTGCGGTGGGGTCCGGGAGCGGCGGGATAGGGGTTAAACATTTTAGTATAGTGGTAGTGTTTAGTGACAGTATACAAATAAAGCTGGGAAAAAGCCGAATTGCAGCGAGATCGATGACTGTTAGTTAACAACAGTCCGCTGCTCATCGCCCTGTACTTGGTGCGCAGCTTTTTGACAGCTTTTTTGTTAAATATGGAGAGCGTATTCAGATCCGTGGCCGCAATGTTAGGCGATGTTAGGCGAGCGTATTAGTGCCGTTGAATGCCTCTTTATCTCAGTTTAAAAAAAACAAATGCTTCTCTGCTATATATATATATATATATATATATATATATATATATATATGGTGTGTAGCTGTCTAACAATAGAGCTGTGGACGTTGTCTCTCTAAGCCTACGAACAATCTTTCTTTTACTAAGTTTCTTTTACTAAGTTTCCACTGAGTTCCTTTTCTAAGCCCAAATTTTCAGGGCATGACTGAGCTACCACTTTTTTACAGGAATGTGCTTTTCGGCACCTTCAGATTTTGATATATAATCTACTTAAAGTGACATGAAACCCAACTTTTTATTTTATGATTTTGAGAGATCATGCAATTTTAAACAACTTTTTAAAATGTACTAACTAGTTTTTTCTCTTGGTATCCTTTATTGAAAGCATACCTCATGTAATTGGCTCACCCATGTCCATTGCTGTTTCTTCAACAAAGGATATCAAGATAAGGAAGCTGATTAGATATTAGACATAAATTAAAAATGTTGTTTAAAATATTATTCTCTATCTGAATCATGAAAGAACATTATTGGGTTTATCTCCCTTTAAAACTTGATCAGATTTAAAGGTAGATCTACTATCCTGCTTTTTCTGGAATAGTCCAAGTATATCATCTATGTCCTGCTGCCTGACTAAATAAAACCTGGCAAGAATTGCCTGATCAACCAACCAGCTATGCATACAGACCACTTTGACTCCACCCCAATCTACTCTGACCCCACCCACACAGAGCCAGCTCAGATACCTATACCCTACCCCTAGTTTGTCACAATTCTGCTCCAGTCTCCCAGTCCCACTAGCCAGAAACTGTTGGGAGATATGCAAATAATTATATTTATCAAGAATAGTAAAATGTTTTATATTACTTATTGAACATACAGTCAGCAGGAGTTGATCACACATCTTAAAATTAAAAATACATATTTTCCCCTCTGTACACAAAATAATATGTAAACAGTCAAATTGAGTTTATAAATTGTGGTTGCAATATAAACAAACATATGTGCTGCACTGCAGAAAATATCAGACAATAAAAATGGTGCAGCATGGAAATATTTTAGTTCTGTTAGAAGGGTGACAAATGGCTCCGCTATTTAATGTAAATTCAGATTTACAGAACTATTATCAATCTTTATGAAAAGCAAGAGTTATATAACATATGGCAAAACATCTTTCCCCAATAAATATGTATGAGATACAGTTTCAATGTTGTAGTGATTGATTGTCAAGTAGATCTTGCTGTTTTTAAAATATGTGAAACAAAACTGAAGAGATAATGTTCATCTTAAAGAAAAATATGATTTATGCAGTTAGTGGCATGTTTAAAGAAACACAACACCCAAATATGTGCATTTTTTCCATTATTCAGATAAAAAGTACGATTTTTAAAACCTTTCCATTGTAACTTTTATCAAAGTTACTTAATTAGTATCCTTTGTTGGACAGCAGGTAGGTAGGCTCAAGAGAATGCATGTAGTTAAAACACTGTATTACAGCTGTTGTTATACACTGTTGAACACTTGATGACAGCGGTATTTGAACAATGTATAACAATGTTAAAAGCATTATTGCAAAACTGTCGCCATATAGGTATCCAGATGTGCACAATGTTGAGCCTACATACATATGCTCACTAACAAAGAATACCAAGAGAAGCAATTTAATTTGACAATAGAAGTCATTTGAGAGTAAATTAGAGAGGCCCAGATTCTAAAAAATGTGTTGCTATTGCATAATTATATAAAAATTACGTATTATATTGCAAATGTACAAGTGTAATTCTAAACAATGTTCACTATTGTTTTTCTCTATGTTTCGAAAAGAGGTGTGGTTTTATGTTACGAAAATTTAAATGAGGAATATTCGCAGAGGCTTAATTTTCTAAAAAAACATTATATACAACCATGCTGGATAATCAAACACACATATGTCTCGCCACTTTTAAGATAGCGAATTTAGTGATAAATTAAATATACGCAAATTATAGTCATAAAAATATTTAAATTTGAAAGTAAAAAAATCTGACAATAAAATACATGTTAAAACAACATTAAAACATTAATATGTAAAAAAAAAAATACTCACAATTATGATGTGATAAAAAATGGAAAAATTCACAATTAACTGAAATTTCGGCAGAATTATATAAAAATGCGCTACTTATACTTTAACATAGAAAGATACTCGCAAAATACAATAATGGTGATAGAACGCCCAATTTATTTTATAATTACACAGAAGTTAACCATTGCGAGATTGGTGAGACAAATTTAAACTTTTCACAAAACAAAATGGGAACTTTTTAGAATTGGGGTCTGAATCTTTAAGGTATTCAAGAATCAGAGACAACTCTTTTCCAGTGTACATAAATGCAACCGTTCCAGCCTTTCTTCATAATGCAAATCTTCCACTCCCCTTATCAATTTTGTCACTTTGTCCAGTTTCTCTAATGTCCTTTTTTTAAAACTGCTTCACAAAGTTGCATTGCATATTCAAGGTAGAGTTTTATCATTAATTTATAAAGGCAAAATTATATTTTCATCACATGACATGACATTATATGTGACAATACCTTACTATCCTTTGAAGTATACTGTCATTTTAAGCCATTTGACTTACACAGTACTCACTTAATTTATCAGAGTGGGGCACATCTAGTACACTGGCTGAGCAGAACATTGTTTTTATTAGAGATGTGCAGCTGAGAAATTTCCGTCCCTAATATTTAGGGATATTTGTTTACCCAAATATTCATTGGCTGCACTATTCAGTATTTGATCTTCTTCTTGCCAGAGCCCTGACCGCGCGAACAGCAGGCTTAAAGGGCCATGATACCCAAATGCTGAAGCACTTGAAAGTGATGCAGCATATCTTTAAAAAGCTGACTAGAAAATATCACCTGAACATCTCTGTGTAAAAAAGGAAAATATTTAACCTCAAAATGTCCTAAGTATTCACACCTCACTGTAGAGACTTTAAGAAGCCAATCAAGAGTCTAGTTGCAGGACTTGCAAAAAAGTGTGCATCTGGTATGTGCAGGCACAGTTATTTTACGTCCCTATTTAGTTTAAGGAAGCTTATCATGAAATCTCACGAGATTTTAGTGAAATCGCATGGGATCACATCAAAGCAATGCATGTTCTGGTGATATTTTCACCAACATCACTTTCAAGTGATTTACCTTTGGCTTTTATGTCCCTTTAACGCTCTCGGTTCCCAGGACCTGCACAAACTTTAGTGCAGGTCCTGGGCGCAGATTACGCTAAGCCTCCTAATAGCGCAGTCGGGGCACTGGCAAGAAGAAGATCAGGCTAATGAGTTTTCTAGACCGTGTTAAGGTAAGTATTAATCCCTTACAAAAAAAGCAATTTTTGTCAGTAATTTGTTGTTTTCTTTCATTATCTTTGTGCATTCCTTCTGATATTTGTTTTAACCGATAATGAAAATCTGATTTTTGTCATGAATGTGTATTTGTGAGGAAACAAATGCACAAGTCTAGTTTTTATATTGTGTTCTGCTATAAGTCTGGTAGGAGGATTAGTTCTAGAGATGCATTTTATTGCATTACCTCAGAATTCTATTTAATGTATCAGTGTGATAAGTGTCTATTTTCATTCCCCCTCTGCTCCCTCCCCCCTCTTCCCTGTTTTTTATTACCGCTTCCTGCACAGACTTTTATTCATTTCTCTTACTCTTATCCTTATTCTACTTGCATCAGGTAGTTTCTCCCTGTCACCCTAAAGCTCATTCTTCTTTCTGAATTTTATTTTCACATCCAAGCTACAAGATTCTAGATGCCTTTTCCTTGTATAATCATTCTCCTTTTTAAAGGGATATGAAACATGAAATTTGTATTTCATGATATAGGTAGAACATACAATTTTAAACAGTTTTCCAGTTTACGTCTATTATCAAACTTGCTTCATTCTCTTTGTATCATTTGTTGAAGGAGCAGCAATGCACTACTGGTTGCTAACGGAACACATGGGGTGAGCCAATGACAATCGGTATATATATATATATGCAGCCACCAATCAGTAGCTAGTCCCCGTTGCTCTGCTGCTCCTGAGCTTACCTAGATACACCCTTCAGCAAAGGATAACAAGAGAAGGAAGCAAATTAAATAATGGAAGTATATTGGAAAGTAGTTTAAAATGTTATGTTTTGTCTGAATCATGAATGTCTAATTATGACTTTACTGTCCCTTTTATTGCTGTGTTCTCTTTCTTTTTTCTACTTTCTTATGTCCCTTCACATTATCACCTCTTTTTTTCTCCTCTCTTCGTAATTCTTACCTCCTTCACCAGTAGCATTTCCAGGTGTCCAAGTATTCAAAAAACAAAATCAAAACACAAAACCCAAAAATTTCCAATTGTATTTAACTGAACAGTCCAAAAAAATAAATTATATTATATTTATATTTAGTTTTTTCAATGACTTCAACATTTTTTTCTCTTTTAAACTTCAAAAAGAAAAGTGTAGGATTTGTAGCTTACTGGTGACTATATTTTCAATGGGACTTTTCTGATTGGTCACTCATATCTCTGACCACTCAACCTTTGATTTCATTGGTCTCTTTTATTTTTTTACTGTTTTACTAATGTACTGATCTTCTATATGTTTTGTAATGTACTTTATAATGCTGTCTGTGCAGTAAAGAGAAAACGTTAGCAAGATATTAGTCTCTCAAGACCAAGATTATTTCCTCACTATGTTAGGATAATCAGAATTTTATATAATAATAATAATAAAGTCATTACCAAAGTTATGCAGTTATTTTAGCATATTCTTTTATAAAAATAGCATTCTTTATTATTAATAATATTCCTGCCCCCCACACTACAATGAGGAGAGTGAGCAGCACAGTGCCATTGTCGGTGGATCGTCTTCCTTACTGCGCACACCTAATCAGCAGTAGCTTGAAGCTCTGGCTTTGTTAAGGACAGTGCAGCTAACAAGCAGCGTCGAACACTGTCACAATTTTTGTCAATCATATTGTGTCATGCATCGATATATATCTCATCTTGTCACCCTTACAGTTATGAGATCGGAGCACTGCCGGTGTCTTAAAATAAAACGTCTACCATAGGAATATGTATACTACGTCACTTCCGGTGACGTATAGTCAGCTAGTGGAGGTTTGTAGCGCTCACTGCACATGTGCTAGAGGCACAAACTCCTTACAACAGCTGATGAGAATTCGAACAATTATGTGACACGCGCACTTTACTAATCATTGAACATTGGTGGAGTTATGTGTCTGCCTGTCAGGGGAGTGGATGCAGGTTGCAGGATATGATGTTGAGCATAATGACACTATGAGTGTATAGTAAAACAACAGCATTGTAAACTATGCATTTGTATTGTAGACGTTTTAATTTAAGACACCGGAGCTCTATTTTATGCTTTGATCTCTGTAATGTGCGTCAGTACAGAACCTGGGTATGCATTGGGATGGGTGTGAGAGAGAGGCCGAATCAGTGATATTAATGTTTTCCAGCGCTTGTCGATTTCCAGCTGTCTGTTAAGGGTCCAGCCCTTTAGGGAGAAGGAGAAGTCCGGTGTCTTAAATGAAAACGTCTACAATACAAATGCATAGTTTACAAGATAATGGGCAGAATGAATAGAGAGTGGCCCCAGGCTTACATAGTTATATACTTTAGGACCATGGAAGGCTAAATAATTATATTCAGTTTTTTGGGGCACTGTTTATGTAATACTGATACTGGGTAAAATAAGTGGTAGCCATTGACTCACAGAAAAGTTGGTCAGTCACAGTGGAGTCTGTTTGCTGGACCAAGAGAATTGTTTAAAATATCTGGGAATCGATACAGTTGAACAACACCAATCCAGTCAGCCTTCACTAACCTCTAGTTTACTGAAGGTATAAAAATGGCAGCCTAATTAGGTCTAACTTAACTGCCGCCCATTTACTGAGGAAAGCGAGAGCTTGTAGATAACAGAGAACTCCTTGTGTTGCTCCTGGCCAAGGTCATGCTATAGCTTTGACAATCATTGTCACCATATTATACAGTATATTGTAGTATTTTGTGCGTGCAAATAAATACATCACTTTGGTAAATCTTTTTTTACGGCATACGGACAGTGGACGAACAGGATCCCCTGCCTGTATGTATCATTACACGATCAAGTAAAGTTTGCCCCTTCTCTTGAATGACCAATTACACTGCTTCTTACATTGCGGGAAGCAGGCTTACATGTGCTTAGAAGTAATTTGTCATTCATAAATATATCAGGGATAATTTGTGATCAACACTACCTTCAAAACCACCACAGTGTTACTTATAAGGCACTCAAGATGTTTTACAGTTTCTTTGGCCATGGCAGTAGTCACACAGCCATCAACCCAAAGTGACTTTGGTCATGGCAGTGGGAGAGAAATACCCAGTGCCAGCTTTACTTTACTTTTTTAGTTCCTAACACTCTGTTCTAGTCTAACTAGGCACTGCCAGACTTTTGTCACATACATGAGTTGCCTGCTGCTATGCAATTGTGTTTTAACATTGTTCACTGTAACAACGTTATTACAATTTGCAGAGAAAGGGGGGACATTGCTTCTATGTCAATAGGATATTTGGGACAAAGTACTGCATGATTCAGTAGCTACGCCCATTTGGCTTAAAGGACCAGTCAACACAGTAGATTTGCATAATCAACAAATGCAAGATACCAAGACAATGCAATAGCACTTAGTCTGTACTTCAAATGAATAGTAGATTTTTTCTGACAATTTTAAAAGTTATGTATATTTCCACTCCCCCTGTACCATGTGACAGCCATAAGTCAATCAAAAATGCATACACGTACCATGTGACAGCCATCAGCCAATCACAAATGCATATACGCTTATTCTGTGATTTCTTGCACATGCTCAGTAGAAGCTGGTGACTAAAAAAGTTTAAATATAAAAAGACTGTGTACATTTTTTTAATGGAAGTAAATTGGAAAGTTGTTTAAAATTGCTGCTCTATCTGAATAATGAAAGTTTAATTTTACTTGAGTGTCCCTTTAAGGGTTTAAGAAAAAAGGGAATGTGGGAATGGTTTCTGAGCAGGGTTTCTTGGTGTAATAACAATTATGTCGATTACAAGCGCTCTTTCATTTTCAAATCATCCCCACCAGCCATATTTTTTTTTAATATTCTTTACAGTATTACGTGAAACAACTACAATTTCAGCAATCTAGTACTGCAACAGCTTTTTGTCTTCTAGAGGCTGACAATTTGACTGCTTTTCTTTAATGACAAGTCACTTTGTTTACCCATCAATAAAAACAAATTATACATAAATATGTATTGAAGATGTTGCCGATATAACATGAAATAAGAAATTGTTACAGAACTAAAAATTCAAGCTACATCATTAAGAATAAATATGAAATTAATATCGAAATTATTTTTTTTGACCAATGGGTCTAATAATTTGTCAAGGTACTGTATGTATATACATATAAACACATACATAAACATGTATATATATATATATATCACTGGGGGATTGCACTCCTAGCAAACGAACAATCCAATGCCCTGGGTGCAGCAAACAAACAGACAGGCATATGGAAAAAAGCGCACTCCAAGGGATCCTTAAACAGGCACTTTTATTTAGTGAACATTTTCGGACATAATATAGTCCGTCCTCAGACCAAAAAAAAACACTTTTTGGTCTGAGGACGGACTATGTTATGTCCGAAAACGTTCACTAAATATAAGTGCCTGTTTAAGGATCCCTTGGAGTGCGCTTTTTTCCATATGCCTATATATATATATATATATATATATATATATATATATATAAGGGTGGGTTGTGAGGAAGAACCCTAGACTCTCTGCTATGCGAGTGAATAAGGGACTAACCACACAAAAAAAGTCGCGCTGTGTGTTATATAAGTTCCTGTGTAGATGGGGGATCCAAAGTCAGCAGCTAAAATCTCAAGGTATAAAGGAATATCTCACCCTGGGGAGAAGGTGGGTACCTCTACAAAAAAGTGGAGAGTAGAGAAAAGCGCTGTTCAATGATCTGGTCCCAAATGGCACTTAAAGTTGGATAACTAAAAAGTATATTTTGATGTAATTTAAACAGCCTCTTATATGCAATAAAGAATGATATGTAAATATGAATATCACTGAACCGCATATGTGGTTAAAAGAGGGGGTACAGAAATGACAAGGTATGTGTTACTTATAGTCACTTTGATACATCTGGTGAATTGGTGATTAATAATATATACATGTATAAGTTACACCAAAACTGGTTAGTCCATACAAAAATTATGTCAAAACAATGGTAAAGAAATGCACAATAAAGATATCCGGTAGGTATTGCACTTACTAGACCAGACCTCAATCATATGAGGTAAGTTGCCGCCTCTGTGAATGGGAAACTTCCGAAGGTCTGAAGTGGCTGACTTTGTTTGGCTGTGTGTATGTGTCCTCCTCCTCTTAGAGTATGGAGTCTGTGTCCTGGTAGATACTGGTTAAAGTTTCTCCCCAATTTCCAGCAGGTTATGCAAGATGAACAACAGAAAAAGAATACATAGTGTAAAACTGTTTAATTATAAATAAAGAAAATAAAAACAGACAAATGGCCACTCACATTAAAAATCCTCAAACATATGAGGCATGAATAAAACACTCAAAGGTGGTCTTTAGAATCTGAACTGCGTTGGTGAAAAACTGCAGGTGATACTTCTCTGTAAGGAGAGAACGTTTTTTCCAAGCACCAGTTCAGTGTTCAATGGTTCCCACGGACAAAATAGTTCTTTTTCAAACTTGCAAATGTGATGGTATATTTCAAAAATCACAGTATCTAGATAAAAGATATAAAGTTCTCCCAACGGAGTGTGTAATAGTCCCTTACGCGTTTCAAAGGATGTCTTGTTCCTTCTTCTTCAGAGGGTTTTTTCGTTGTGTCTTGTTAACTAGTAAATCTTATGTTTATCTAAAAAAGCCGGGCGGCGGCACGCCCCTAAAAATTCAGTCTATTTCTGATTGGTCAGAATAGTTGTCTGTCTGGATATTTACCCAGTATATCATGTGCTGGGTTATAGATGCGTACAATCATTGGTTGTTGAAAATGTATGAGTAAACTTAGTGACGTCTACACTTATTTGCGTGTTTGCACGTTTCTTTGTTGGACGTTTGAGCCGTATTGTTATATGCGCCATTGTTATGGTAACCCATTTGTGTATGGTAACGGCTCTGGGACTGTCAGTGAGTCGTTGTCATGGCAATCAATTTTGTATACAATTACGGGTCTATGAATGCCAGTGAATGGTTATTCAATTTTATAAAAAGAACATGCGCTGTTCGTTTGGTTGCTGTAGCAACAGTGTGAAATTGCTGTAAATTTTGTATCTAATTGCGGCTCTAAAATGTCATTAGTCAGTCACGCAATTACGCAGTAGACACATGAGCTGTATGTTTATATATCACCTTATTTGTAGCAGCAAACTTAGATGGTGTTACAGTCACAAAGCATAAAATATGTTTGACCTTATTCCATTATACACATTATTATTTTTATGCTTATATATATTTATATATCTACCATCCACAGTTTTGTATTTCTGTATACATGCAGTGTATCGTTTCGTGTAATATCGATATACCTCTACATTTAGTATAATTATAGTAACAAAGCAATGTATGAAGATGCATTATCCCCTAATGTTATTAGCACCAATAGTCCTTTATTATTAATGGGTACATTTCTATCAGTGGCGGTTTAAGTTCTTTCTTGTTCTCCATTCTTATAGCCACATTGTTTAACTTCTGTGTGTTGTTGTCTCTTTCACATTGGTTACATCTTACAATTTAAGAAGCCCTTATCGGCCTTTAGTTAGTTCTAAATTTCCTTTTTTCCCTGTCTGTGTCGGGGGTTCATTTATTAGGGGGCTCCTCTACTGGAGTGTATTCATGTTTCGAAAATGGAATACAGTGGGACAGAGAAGGTTATTAAGTGAAGAATGGTTCAAAGAAAAGGGAGGGGGAGGAAAGCACTTGTGTTTCTAGTTGTAGGATTCTATTGGTGAAAGTGTAATGAGGTTGTTTTTTATGCAGAACCCTGTATTATTCAAGGAAAGCTGCAAGGTCAATGTCCTTGTTGAGAGCCCTTGGATTCATGGTTCCGAATTGGTGAATCCAAAAGGTCTCTCTTTTTCTCAGATAGAGTTCCCTATTGGTTCCTTCTGGTGCTTTTTTGATATGTTCTAATATAGTCCCTTTGAGATTCATGGGATCTTTATTATGGAAGTCCCTAAAGTGTAATGGTACACTGTGATTCTTTTCACCCCCGTCAATATTCCTGATGTGCTCTAATAGCCTTTTCTTGTAAGGTCGTGTGGTGCGTCCTATATATTGTAGTTTGCAACTGCACTCTAAAAGGTATATCACAAAATCAGTTTTGCAGTTTGTCAATGTATTGATATTGTGTGTTTTTTTGGTGGAGGTTGATACTATTTGTTTGGTGGGTTTATTACCATTGTAATGGTGTAGGCATGCTGCACAATTCAACCTGTTGCATTTAAAAAAACCTGTACTCTTTGCTCCTAGTCAATTGTTTTTTGTTGTGTCCTTTTCAATGGTTTTCAATTTGCTTGGTGCTATTATGGATTTCAGGTTCCTATTTTTTATATAAATTATTTGTGTTTTTTTTGTCCCCTATTTCTTTTAGTAGTGGATCCTTGGCTAATACGTGCCAGTGTTTTTTAAAAATTCTTTCTATCTCACTAGCTCCTGTATTATATGTGGTTATGAAAGTTACTCCTGTCTTCTTCATCTTCCTTTTGTTTTTGTTAGTTTCTTTGTTGGTGCTCAAGAGTGTGTTCCTATCCATCTTTTTTACCTTTTCATAGGCCGTAGTTAGATTTTTCTCCTTATACCCTTTATGTAGTAGTTTAGTTGTAAGAATTTTGGATTCCTCCTCAAAATCACTAGTTTTTGTGCAGTTTCTTTTTATTCTCTGGTATTGCCCAAAAGGGATATTGTTTATCCAATTAGGGTGGTGTCCGCTCCTAGCATTGAGGTAACCATTACTGTCAGTTGGTTTCTTGTATAGTTTTGTTAAAATTTTATTGTTTTCTGAGAATAGAATTAAATCTAGGAACTCTATTTCCACTATACTACTCTTTTCTGTAAAATTAAGGTTAAAGTCATTGTGGTTAATGTATGAAACAAATTCTTTAAGCTCTATGTCATCTCCTCCCCATATGACTACGATGTCATCAATGAAACGGGCCCATGTTACTATTTGTGAAAGGAAAGGATTGTTATTCCAGATACAGGTTTCTTCCCAGAGATCCATGTACAGATTGGCGTAGCTAGGGGCAAATTTAGTCCCCATAGCCGTGCCGCCAATCTGTACGTAGAACTCTTCGTTGAATTTGAAATAGTTTTTTTCCAAAATGAATCTTATGGATTCCGTGATGAACTCTTTCTTTTTTTCCTGAAGGTTGGTGATTTTATTGAGCCAATATTTGATTACCTCAATACCTAGGTGATGCGGTATGTTTGTATATAAAGCACTCACATCAAGTGTGAGCCATTTGTAGTCCGTTTTCCATTCTATATTACTTAGTTTTTCTATAACATGTGGTGTGTCTCTAATATATGCTTTCAAGGTTGGGACTAGTGGCTGTAGATAAGAATCTACAAATTCTTACAGTTTAGTTGTCAGAGATCCGATTCCCGAAATAATCGGTCTGTCTGGTGGGTTCTGCTGATCTTTGTGAATTTTAGGCAGATGATAAAATGTTGCCACCTTCGGGGTTTCTTGAATTAAAAATTTCATTTCCTGTTCGTTAAATACCCCTTCAGATTTTGCTGAGTCTAAATGGCTTTTGTAAATTTTTAAAAAAGATTGTGTGGGATCCCCTTGTATCTTCTTATATGTTTTCTCATCTCTAAGATGTCTTTCTGCTTCTTGGATATACGTTATTCTATCTTGGATGACAATACTGCCTCCTTTGTCTGCCTCCCTGATCGTAATTTCTGTATTGTCCTTAAGTTGTTTTAGAATAGTTTTTTCCTTTCTAGTTAAATTGTCTTTTTTAATCTTATGTTCACTACACATTCTGTATAGATCGTCTTGTATAAGTTGGGAGAAGACTGGAATATGGTATCCTTTCGATTGAGTGGGAAAAAAAGTGGATGTAGGTTTAAATTTAGTATGAGAACTAAAATTAATTATGTTTGAGTCTCCTACTGTTATATCTAATTGATTCTCTACATTTTCTCCTTCTGTAAATAATTGTTCTAAGTTAATTAGAGTTTCTAAATCTTGATCATCTAACTCTTTTATGTTAGTATTTTCCATATTTTTAATACGGTCCTTTTTCATCTTTTCAAAATGTCTATATAGGGTCAATTTCCTTATAAATTTGTGTGTGTCCACAAATAGTTCAAAAGCATTTGGGCCTTTTTTAGGGGCAAATTTTAGACCCTTTAGTAATATATCATTTTCTATTTCTGTTAGGACTTTAGTAGAAAGATTGAAGATTTTTATACAGTTTTCTTTTTTTATTACATCTTTGTTGATCTTATCCCTTTTTGTTTTTTTGAGTTGGACCACTCTCCCTGCTCTGCAGCCTCTTCATCTTCTCCCCTTCCTCTTTTTTGTGGGTGCGTTTTCTGTCTCCAGAATGGAGTTGTTGGAGTTTCCAGCTGTATCTGGGAGTCTTCTTGTGCGTGGTTTGTGTAGTGTTGTTTTGGGAACTGTTGTTGATGGTGTTGATTCCTGTTTTGGAAATGTCTTGGGTTGTGGTGATATTGATTGAAGTACTGGGGTCTCGGTGATATTTGTTTGCGGTGGTCTAAAAAACGTGACTGGTGGAAGGTATTCTTGTTTCCCTTATAATGATTCTTGTTATATTCATCCTTATGTGTGAATCTTTGCATATTATTACTATTTCTATTATTTAGAAATCTGGGTGGTATGTATGTAGATTTACTACTAGCATATGTGGGATCTTGAATCTTTGTATTGGAACTACCATGGGTAGTGTTTACCTGATGTGTATGATTCATGAATGCTCTATAGTCAGTATTGGTTGAAAAATGCGGTGAGTAAATATCTTCAAATAGATCATCTTTGAGATTTGTTTGTGAATTCTCTATATCACCTGGGCCCACACTGTTAGTGGTTGGTATGCCTATCTGCTGTGATATTTAGATTGTTCTCTGTTTTGTTAATTTTCATAAGTTGATAATCCCTTCGGAATTTATCTTTCTTTTTATTATCTACTTGGATTTCAAATCTCTTAATCTTATTCCTATTTTCTGTGTCTAGTTCTTTATAATAGACATTCCCCTTGAATAAATTTAGTTTATGTCTAATATCAGTAATTTGTTCTGTAAAAGTTTTAACTTTCTTAGTTCTGTATTTAATAAGAATTTTCATCAGAGTCTTAGAACAATCCTCTAACGCTGTGTCCCACTCTGAGAGTAATTCAATTTCTGTATCCTCAAAGATAGGAGTTTTTTTCTAAGCTTAGACCTTGTGGGATAATATAATATTTTAAGTACCTTTCTAAATTATTACTGTCATACCAGTTTAGAAGTTGTTTTTTGCTGAGTTTTTCTAGTTATTCAAATAATTTTTTAGGATCAGTCATACTTAAATTACTTTCTAGAGTGATATCTTCTATATTTACGGAGATGTTCCTCTGTTTAGAGGCGGGGTCAAAGTATGCCCCATACTCCAAGTCACCAGTATTGTCCATATTTTCCATCTTTTCTTTTGTGTTTAGGATGGGTGATACAGAATGTGGTATAAAAAGAAATAATCTATATATTTATATATTTATATATTTGTTATGTGTATTTAAATTAAAACCAACAGTTGGAATTAAATAACAAGTCACTGCTGCTGACTAAACTCTAAGCACAAACCTGAAAGGTCTATGAAAAGAATGTAATGGAAGGGTGGGTTGTGAGGAAGAACCCTAGACTCTCTGCTATGCGAATGAATAAGGGACTAACCACACAAAAAAAGTCGCGCTGTGTGTTATATAAGTTCCTGTGTAGATGGGGGATCCAAAGTCAGCAGCTAAAATCTCAAGGTATAAAGGAATATCTCACCCTGGGGAGAAGGTCGGTACCTCTACAAAAAAGTGGAGAGTAGAGAAAAGCGCTGTTCAAGGATCTGGTCCCAAATGGCACTTAAAGTTGGTTAACTAAAAAGTATATTTTGATGTAATTTAAACAGCCTCTTATATGCAATAAAGAATGATATGTAAATATGAATATCACTGAACCGCATATGTGGTTAAAAGAGGGGGTACAGAAATGACAAGGTATTTGTTACATATAGTCACTTTGATGCATCTGGTGAATTGGTGATTAATAATATATACATGTATAAGTTACACCAAAGCTGGTTAGTCCATACAAGAATTATGTCAAAACAATGGTAAAGAAATTCACACTAAAGATATCCGGTAGGTATTGCACTTACTAGAACAGACCTCAATCATATGAGGTAAGTTGCCGCCTCTGTAAATGGGAAACTTCCGAAGGTCTGAAGTGGCTGACTTTGTTTGGCCGTGTGTATGTGTCCTCCTCCTCTTAGAGTATGGAGTCTGTGTCCTGGTAGATACTGGTTAAAGTTTCTCCCCAATTTCCAGCAGGTTATGCAAGATGAACAACAGAAAAAGAATACATAGTGTAAAACTGTTTAATTATAAATAAAGAAAATAAAAACAGACAAATGGCCACTCACATTAAAAATCCTCAAACATATGAGGCATGAATAAAACACTCAAAGGTGGTCTTTAGAATCTGAACTCTGTTGGTGAACAGGCACTTTTATTCAGTGAACGTTTTCGGACATAATATAGTCCGTCCTCAGACCAAAAAAAAACACTTTTTGGTCTGAGGACGGACTATATTATGTCCGAAAACGTTCACTAAATAAAAGTGCCTGTTTAAGGATCCCTTGGAGTGCGCTTTTTTCCATATGCCTATATATATATATATATATATATATATATATATATATATATACACATACTGTGTATATATATATACTGTGTATATATATATATATACATATAAAACATACATACACATAAATAAACAAGTATACACACATATATATATATATACTATATAAACATACATACACATAAATAAACACGTATACACACACACACTCATATATATATATATATATATATATATATATATATATATATATATATATATATATATAAAAACATACATACACATAAATAAACAAGTATACACACATATATGCCTATATATATATATATATATATATATATATATATATATATATATATATATACTGTGTATGTATATATACTGTGTATATATATATATATATATATATATAAATATATATATATATACATACACATAAATAAACAAGTATACACACACATATATATATATATATATATATATATATATATATACTATATAAACATACATACACATAAATAAACACGTATACACACACACACTCATATATATATATATATATATAAACATACATACACATAAATAAACACGTATACACACACACACTCATATATATATATATATATATATATAAAAACATACATACACATAAATAAACAAGTATACACACATATATGCCTATATATATATATATATATATATATATATATATATATATATATATATATATATATACTGTGTATGTATATATACTGTGTATATATATATATATATATAAACATACATACACATAAATAAACAAGTATACACACACATATATATATATATATATATATATATATATATACTATATAAACATACATACACATAAATAAACACGTATACACACACACACTCATATATATATATATATATATATATATATATATATATAAACATACATACATAAATAAACAAGTATACACACATATATGTCATATATATATATATATATATATATATATATATATTGACAATGAGATCCGCACTCACCAGCAACCACAACCACTCTGTGCACGGCCACTAGTCACATCCAAAGAAATGAGCAGCATGTAGAATAGGATCCTGTTGTAAATCCCACGTTATCCACAGCAGCAAGGAAAGCCAGCACCAGAGATAATAGTTATCAACTTTTATTGACAAAAAATCATAAAGTTTCGGCCCCAACCAGGAGGCCTTGGTCACATGAAAACAAGTCTCCCAGGACAAGCATAACACACATACCCACAAGTGAATCTTATATACCCCCTAGCAAACATTCTAGTATGTGAACAGAAAAAAACGCCAAAGTACAAAATGCAAACAGCTGTGTCACCTAATCACAGGCATCACGTACGTGAACACAGGCTAAGCATCATCAAACTGCGGTCGCATGGCTCACAGATGCGTAGTGGCATCGGGAGATTATCGGCAGTTGTCATGGTAACCTACAAACGCAGAAGCTGCTCATTTCTTTATATATATATATATATATATATATATATATACACTATATAAACATACATACATACACATAAATAAACAAGTATACACACACACATATATATATATAAACACACATAAATAAACAAGTATACACACACACATATATATATATAAACATACATACACATAAATAAACAAGTATACACACACATATATATACAGGGAGTGCAGAATTATTAGGCAAGTTGTATTTTTGAGGATTAATTTTATTATTGAACAACAACCATGTTCTCAATGAACCCAAAAAACTCATTAATATCAAAGCTGAATAGTTTTGGAAGTAGTTTTTAGTTTGTTTTTAGTTATAGCTATTTTAGGGGGATATCTGTGTGTGCAGGTGACTATTACTGTGCATAATTATTAGGCAACTTAACAAAAAACAAATATATACCCATTTCAATTATTTATTTTTACCAGTGAAACCAATATAACATCTCAACATTCACAAATATACATTTCTGACATTCAAAAACAAAACAAAAACAAATCAGTGACCAATATAGCCACCTTTCTTTGCAAGGACACTCAAAAGCTTGCCATCCATGGATTCTGTCAGTGTTTTGATCTGTTCACCATCAACATTGCGTGCAGCAGCAACCACAGCCTCCCAGACACTGTTCAGAGAGGTGTACTGTTTTCCCTCCTTGTAAATCTCACATTTGATGATGGACCACAGGTTCTCAATGGGGTTCAGATCAGGTGAACAAGGAGGCCATGTCATTAAATTTTCTTCTTTTATACCCTTTCTTGCCAGCCACGCTGTGGAGTACTTGGACGCGTGTGATGGAGCATTGTCCTGCATGAAAATCATGTTTTTCTTGAAGGATGCAGACTTCTTCCTGTACCACTGCTTGAAGAAGGTGTCTTCCAGAAACTGGCAGTAGGACTGGGAGTTGAGCTTGACTCCATCCTCAACCCGAAAAGGCCCCACAAGCTCATCTTTGATGATACCAGCCCAAACCAGTACTCCACCTCCACCTTGCTGGCGTCTGAGTCGGACTGGAGCTCTCTGTCCTTTACCAATCCAGCCACGGGCCCATCCATCTGGCCCATCAAGACTCACTCTCATTTCATCAGTCCATAAAACCTTAGAAAAATCAGTCTTGAGATATTTCTTGGCCCAGTCTTGACGTTTCAGCTTGTGTGTCTTGTTCAGTGGTGGTCGTCTTTCAGCCTTTCTTACCTTGGCCATGTCTCTGAGTATTGCACACCTTGTGCTTTTGGGCACTCCAGTGATGTTGCAGCTCTGAAATATGGCCAAACTGATGGCAAGTGGCATCTTGGCAGCTGCACGCTTGACTTTTCTCAGTTCATGGGCAGTTATTTTGCGCCTTGGTTTTTCCACACGCTTCTTGCGACCATGTTGACTATTTTGAATGAAACGCTTGATTGTTCGATGATCACGCTTCAGAAGCTTTGCAATTTTAAGAGTGCTGCATCCCTCTGCAAGATATCTCACTATTTTTGACTTTTCTGAGCCTGTCAAGTACTTCTTTTGACCCATTTTGCCAAAGGAAAGGAAGTTGCCTAATAATTATGCACACCTGATATAGGGTGTTGATGTCATTAGACCACACCCCTTCTCATTACAGAGATGCACATCACCTAATATGCTTAATTGGTAGTAGGCTTCCGAGCCTATACAGCTTGGAGTAAGACAACATGCATAAAGAGGATGATGTGGTCAAAATACTCATTTGCCTAATAATTCTGCACTCCCTGTATATATATATATATATATATATATATATATATATATATATATATATATATATATACTATATAAACATACATACACATAAATAAACAAGTATACACACACACACACACACATATATATATATATATATATATATATATATATACTATATAAACATACATACACATAAATAAACAAGTATACATACACACACATATATATATATATATATATATATATATATATTTATATATAAACATACATACACATAAATAATCAAGTATACACACACACACACATATATATATATATATAAACATACATACACATAAATAAACAAGTATACACATACACATATATATATATATATATATATATATATATATATATATACTTACACATATTTCAACATTTGTAACCCTTATAAAAATTGTTATTAATATTTATATGAAATATTTTTTTATCATAAAGAGTATATATGAGTGTAATAGTTTATTTTAATGTATTTAAATTGTGTTTGGTGTAACGTTTTGTTAACTCTTACACTTTATGTTAGGTATTCAGGCGCGCTAATCTGTGTGCAGATTTTGTTTGCGCTAGAGTGCAACCGTTTACTTTTAACGTGTAATAAGAGGTTGTGATATTGCTTTAACTAGAGCACCACTTGTAATCTAGTCCCATTTGTTTAACATGTACAAAAGACTTAATTAACACATGAATAAAGTCATACTTGGGAGCTTTAAATGGACATTCTAGTCAAAATTAGACTTTCATAATTCATATAGGGCATGCAATTTTAAACAATTTTCCAATATACTTTTATCATCAAATTTGCTTTGATATCTCTATATTCTTTGTTGAAAGCTAAACCTAGGTAGGCCCATAAACTAATATCTAAGCCCTTGAAGGCCACCTCTTATCTCAGGGCATTTTAACATATAGATAACATTGTGCTCACCTCCATGGAGTTGCCTAAGAGTCAGCACTAATTGGCTAAAATGCAAGTCTGTCAAAAGAACTGAAATAAGGGGCAGTCTGCAGAGGATTAGATACAAGATAATCACAGAGGTAAAAAAGTGTATTAATATAACCGTGTTGGTTATGCAAAACTGGGAAATGGGTAATAAAGGGATTATCATTCTTTTTAAAACAATAACAATTCTGGAATAGACTGTCCCTTTAAGCATTGCATCTCTTAAGCAGAATATGGCTGGTGAGTTAATTAGGAGTGGCATTCAGACAACCTGCAAATGATCTGTGTTCTGCTCAGGATATGCAATACTTGTGGCTTCCAGCATGATTTACCTATGAGTTTAACCCACTTTGCAAAGTATATATTTATCTGTAATCAGTAATTTAATGATTAAAGCATTAAACTGACAATGGATTACCCTACCAGCAAAGTCTGAAAATTTAACAACTAATTAATACATTGTTTGCTGCAGTTGTTTTTAACACTCAAACTCCACTCACCACTTTCCACATTTGTAGAAGCCGCTGCCATTGGATTAACACAGCCTCTATTGTTTGGCTTCAGCAGAAAATATAAGAAGACAAACTACACATTAGCAGATATGTGGCAATGTTAGGCTTCTGAAGTCTGTCATATTGCTCTTTAAATTTTTAAGACTAAAAAATCCACAAATTGCAGACTTAAAGGAACAGTGAAGTCAAAATGAAACGTTCATGATTGAAATAGAGAATGCAATTTCAAACAACTTTCCAGTTTACTTCTATTAACAAATTTGCTTTGTACTCTTGGGGGCCAATTTATCAGCCCCTGTTTTCGTGCAAGCCTTCAGGCTCACCGGAAACAGAAACTATGAAGCAGCGGTCTAAAGACTCCTGCTCCATAACTTGTCCGCTCTGAGGCAGCGGACAGAAATCAACCCGATCGAATACGATTGCGTTGATTGGCACCCCCTGCTAGCGTCCAATTGACCGTGAATCTGCAGGGGGCGATATTGCACAAGCAATTCTGGTGAACTACTTGTGCAATGATAAATGCCAACATTTGGGTATATTTATCAACGTGTGAGCGGACATGATACAATGTAGCGTATCATGTCCGCTCAAACTTTGATAAATATAATCCTTGGTATCCTTTGTTGTAGAACTAAACAAGGTCAGCCTGATAACCTGACAGGAGTTTAGGAACATGCATGTGGTTTTAGCATTCTATGTTAGTGGTATTTGCAACTATGTATAACACTGCAGTGAACATTGTTGCGGCTGCCAGATAGTTAAAGACATGTTTATCTTAATGTATTCTTTTACAAAGGAAACTAAGCAAAATTGATAATAGAAGTAAATTAGACAGTTGTTTCCCATGCTCTATCCAATTCATTTCAGTATTAACGTTACTGTGCCTTTAAATTACAGAAAAAGGGGGCAAAATAAATTAAGTATATTGCAAAGTTTTTTTACTATGCTTAAGTAGCAACTTTTTATTTACTTTTAAATTAGTTGGTCATTTTACTTATTTTATAAATAAAGTAATCATTTAAGTGGAATACATACATTTATGTTTCATTTTAGAGCCTAAAATATGATACATTAACTGATATCATTCTTTTTGTTTAACAGCAAATTTGAATTGATCCATTCAAGAGTAAAATACAATCAATACACTCTAATTGAGGAAATACTAAAAGAAATACGTCAATATGTTTCAAATGCTTATAGGTTCTCCTCCTCTTCTGGTTTGGTGGATAATTTGACCACAAATTGACGTTGACATTTCAAATTTGACTTAATTGCATTTCATGTAATTACGAATAGCTGCATTAGAGAAAATGTGATTTAAGATGCATTTCATGAAACATTTATGTTGTTGGGTTGTCTTTACTTATTGTTTGCAATTTATAGTGTTGTACATTTAATGAATGTATTGAATAACTTGCAACTAATTATGTCTCTCATTTTAGATTTTGTTTTTGTCTATATGATCTTTATCAAAATTCTCTATGTTATCGTATCCTGCTTGGTGACAGGACACTGATTGTTATGCAAATTATTTTTTGGTACAAAATATAGAAATGATTACATTTTGTATGCTATTATAAAGTGATTTAACCCCTTACCCCGTATGTCGCTGGTCTTTCTATAGGGGTGTCACTTTCAAGAGCACAAAATCCTCACTGCTAGCTGTGAGACCGCGTTATTTTAGCAAGCTTTCCGGAGGGAGGGTTCAATAGCGCTTGCGGCAAGACACACACTATTATAGCCACACAATACTTTAAAGGCCAACAACGTACAGTGTACGTCGTGATCGTTAAGGTGTTAACCTAACTATAGAGTAAATGCCTCAATAGAATTTTATATAATTTGGTAAAAAAATGTTCCACAGTATAAGCACTTTTTAAATTAACACTAGTGTAGCTTGTCATTTTATTTAATATTTCTAAACTTTTATTTACTAAACCATGCATAAACTTTTTAACGTCACATAAAACTGCTAAGTTCTACAATAGTAAGGAAAATATAGACATATTTCACTGGACAGAACATGCCATTGTAAAAAATTGCCATTGTTTTTCTATTATAAAATTAGTTTTGATCTCTTTTTTTTTTGAAAAGCATAACTAGGTAGGCTCAGAAATTGCAATGCACAGTGGCTGGAACCTAGCTGATCCCATTGAGTAAGCCAATGACAAGATATATACATGTGACTTTACCTTTAATTGATCCATGTCATGTAAAATCTGGTAATTTTTGGAATTTAGTAAATTCACCTACTTGTATATTTATATGTATCATTCAGTGCCTACTAGTTATGTTTATAATGAACTGTCCTATCTTTTGAAGTGCCGTTTGTGTGCATTTGTAATTGATGTGTTTTGTTTTTTTTGTCTTCCTTTGATGTCTTTTAAATTCTCTTAATTCCATATTGCAATAGACACAATATTGTCTGCTTTTTCATTTTTATCTTAAAAGAATCAAGTATTTATCACTCATTAATTGTTGATTTTTTTTATTATTCTTTTAAATTAATGCAAAACAATTTCAGGTTAATAAAAAATATTCACTGCCAGTAAAATCTTTTCACAATCAACACAAAAATATTATTTTTCATTTCTTTAATGCTACATATTGGATACACATGATATAACTGTAAATAAACACAAAACAAATCAATTGAAAATGTTTTGGTAATCAGTTTATATATATTTGTTCTAGTTGTAACACATTGATAGATAAAAAAACATTTTTTAAAAATAAAATACATATAATTTGGAAACAAATGACACGTTTACTCCTGTAAACTTCCTAAAATATTTAAGGATGTGGAACAGCAAAGATCTAAAAATGATTCATAAAATATTGACTCCAAAGCAAAGAAAATTTGGAGGTCAATGGAATTTCCTTGAAAAATACATTTAAACTGTTCTTCAACATGGCACAGTCAGACATCTTACACACAAAAGTAGTAGATGATATTTGTGTATTACATATTAATGCAGACGTTAATATTTCTTGATAAATGATTAGTAATGATTTATTTTGCGTTATTGCCTTGTAATAAATAGTTTTCCCATCATGCTTTTCTGCAATATATAGTTCCAATTAAATATATGCACTACAAAAGTGTAAAGCATGTCTGTGTTTTTGTTAAAGAAAATTATGCTCAGAGTGATAATTTCAATTGAATGTAATCTGGTTTGCAAATTATAACATAATCATATTCTGGTGAAAAAAAATACTTTATTTAAAAGTTTATTAGTATCTAATCTGAAATTGATTTAATCTAGAAAAAAAATCCACTTATTATTCTAAATATTGATTAAACCAACTACATTGACCTTTTTAACAAGGCGTCAAATATATATATATAAAAAATTGTCCTGATGTTTCTTACTGTAGTAGTGCAGAGATTTGGAATTTGATCATCCTCTGCTAGACTGTGCTATGTAATCAACCCTGTGTCAACCGTAATATAAATGTCAGCTTTCAAAACTTGCTTTAAACCAAAACCTTCTCCTTTAGTGCAGGCCCTAGGAGCCGCGGGGCTAAGCCTCCTATTGGCCGGGGCTCTGTGAAGAACAGGAGAGGATTAGCGTATCTCAAAACTAATGCTTATGTCTTTAGTACTCTATGGCAGCAGTGTTTTGCAACATTATTTGTAGCTTTGTTATACAAGTTGCAAAACACTGCTGCCATAGAGTACTAAAGACACATGCACACTCCTGAGCTCTTATGAGCCTACCTAGTTTTACTCTTCAATAAAAGATAACAAGAGAACAAAGCAAATTTGCTAACAGAAGTAAACTGGAAAGTTGCTTAAAATCCAATACTCTATCTGAATCATGAAGCTTTAATTTTGACTTTACAATCCCTTTAATCAGGCATCATAATAAGAGATAAATTCTGCCAGCTAGAAGATAAATGAGACTATGATGAAAAACAATATATGTGAATGAACTGAGTTTAGACTTCTGTGGAATATGTTACATGAATGGGAGAGCAGTAGGTGTAGTGAGGTTGTTGAAGTTTTGAAAGAAGAAACAGAGAGTTGGGGAAACAGAACAGAGGTTGCTGGAGATCAGATCATGCAAGTGTCCATCTTGTTGAGGGGTTGAATCGGTCCATTGTGATAGTCCATACGAGAAAGTAAGACGGAAGTTCCTTGACACTTGGACTGTCATAGAGAGAAAGTATTGGCAGCCAAACAATTTGAAATAAGAAGCATATTTAGAATATATCCTTATAAATAGCAGTGAGTCCTATGATGATACCATTTAGCACACATGTAACCTATTGCCCTTCTACACTGGACAAGTCTGATCACATGTGACCTCCTTCTTCTCCACCTGCAGTGAATTGCACAAATACTAAAATGTATCATTAAAACTCTTCTCATTTTAAAAAGAAGAATGTTGTGTGCTCATTTATTAACCACAAATTGTATTGCCCAATATATTTTTTTTGCTTAAATATTGAATAACAAAAGTTATAAAAATATATTAGATATTTTATTCCTCCAAAATCTGTAACTTTGAAACATAATGGGCTAGATTAAGTAGAGCGCAACAATATTACAAGCTGTAAGTAAAACGTTTTCGCACTAGTGAAAGCCTCAGGCAGGCTACCATCTGGAGGTTGGATAGCGCAGCTGTGTGAACTGCCTCTTCCATCAACTTTTATAGGACACGCTACAAAACTCTGTTCTGGCTATCCAGTGATTCATGATTTATTATATACACAAAGGGTTAATACTATTACACCTGTTGATTGGTCCTCCTCACCTATATACAGACCCGGGGCAGCTGAGACTAATTTCTCTGATGAAGCGCATGTGCTCATGCGTGAAACGCATCAGATAGGAGTCTACCTTGTGTCTCCTGTGGAAGCCTGTTCCTGAATAAACCCTTGTTATTCACTGGAAGACTCAGCGTTTCTTTTTCCTCGTTCTATATCCAGTTTATAACTTGCCACATGCCTTGACAATATTGCAGTATATAAAAGAAAGACATTAAAGGGATATGAAACCCATATTTCTTTCATGATTCAGATAGAGCATGCAATTGTAGGCAACTTTCTAATTTACTCCTATTATCAATTGTTCTTCATTCTCTTGGTATCTTTATTTGAAAAGTAGGAATGTAAGCTTAGGAGCTGGACCATATTTGGTTCAGCACCTGGGTAGCGCTTGCTGATTGGTAATTAAATGTAGCCACCAATCAGCAAGCACTACCCAGGGTGCTGAACAAAAAATGATCTGGCTCCTAAGTTTATATTTCTGCTTTTTCAAATAAAGATACCAAGACAACGAAGAAACAATGATAAAAGGAGTAATTTAGAAAATTGCTTAAGATTGCTGCTCTATCTAAATCATGAATGAAAATTAACTCAATATTAACAGGTTCCACTTTATATGAATATGTTGGTTGGCTTTAAGGGACACTGAATCCAATTTTTTTCTTTTGTGATTCAGATAGAGTATGCAATTTTAAGCAACTTTCTAATTGACTCCTATTATCAAATTGTCTTCATTCTCTTGGTATCTTTGTTTGAAATGCAAGAATGTAAGTTTAGATGCTGGCCCATTTTTTGGTGAACAAACTGGGTTGTTCTTGCTGATTGGTGGATAAATTCACCCACCAATAAACAAGTACTTTCCATGGTTCTGAACCAAAAAATAGCATAGATGCCTTCTTTTTCAAATAAAGAAAGCAAGAGAACAAAGAAAAATTGATAATAGGTGTAAAATAGAAAGTTGCTTAAAATTGCATGCTCTATCTGAATCACAAAACAAAAAATGTGGGTTCAGTGTCGCTTTAAAGGGACACTATACTTAAAATATTTATATCTTTGAAATTAGCAGGAATTTCATATCAATCAATCAACCAATCAATGAGCATTGGCAAGAAATATCTAACAACCAATGAGCATCAGAAGGAAATTTATAACTGGTACTTCTGTAATAGTTGAAAATTAAACAACATTTACTTAATATTTTTCAGGCAAAACAACGTTACATGTCTACATACTGCTATTACAAATAAATAACAATATTTTAATGGCTGCCTTTACGTGTTCTTGGGTGGGAGTACATGTGTATGTATAAGTAGAAACATCACATTTAACACTTTACATATGTCATCTCTGTCCCATATTTAAATTTTAAAGGGGCATAAAACTCAGAATTTTTCTTTCATGATTCAGATAGAACATATAATTTAAAAATACTTTGATTACTCATTTTTTTGTTTTCTTGTTATCCTTTATCGAAAAGCAGGGATGTAAGTTCAGGCGTGTGCACGTGTCTGCAGTACTATATAGCAGCAGTTTTGCAATAATGTAATACATTAGTAAGAGCACTAGATGGCAGCACTGTTTCCTGTCATGTAGCGCTACAGAAAAGAGCACTCTACCTATCTGGATACCTCTTTACCAAAGAAAAACATTTGAACTAAGCAAATTTGATCATAGAAGTTAATTGGAAACATTTTTAAAATTGCATTCTCTATCTGAATCATTAAAGAACATTTTTTGGGTTTCATGTCCCTTTAAGAGACCAGTATATTATGATGATGATTAAACATACAAAACATTTCTGCTTATTTTGTAACAATATATGAAGATTTATTTTACTCATACAGTTACAAGGATCCTATGGCATTACTTGTACAGAATCCTTAAGATTCCCTGAAAAACATGGTAAATAATATTAAGAGTTTCCTTACTGCTAGTTTTCTAGCTGTTTTTAATAGATATACAATTGTACTGAAACTCTTTGGCTAAGTTGAACATAAAGTCAATTTCTATGCAAGAGAAATTCCTAGAAAGTAATTTGACAAAACACATTCTTTTTCAATATACATTAAGATACATTCTGCTGTAATTATGTTACAATACATTCCCCTATGTTAAATATAAATATTAACAGAAAAACCTAAAAACATTCTTACATACATTTATCAATTATGTAGCTTTTGCATGGCTAAGCTATATTGCACCATTACCAATGGAATTATTTACATTAAATATACTAATATTCACAATCCAAACACTTCATAGAAATACAACTCAGTAAAAGCAGATTCATTATATATTTATCTTTTCTAAAAATGTATCCCCTCAGAAGTTTGAGGTTGACATTCGTTATACAGAAGCACAGAAATGTCATATAAATGACTTGAAAACTACTGAGAATTATATCTGTATTGCAACCTATCACTAGTAAGGGCACTCACTAATATTTTTGCAGTATATTATTGCAATTATCCTTAAACCGTTACATTAAGTAAGTGCACATCACAATATTTCAATAAAAATTCACTGCAGTAGTTAGTAAAAGCCCAAAGCAAAATCTTATTTATTTATGTATATTTTTTGCTTCATTTTTTTAACACACAACATTGTCTTTTTTTTTTTTTTTCAAAGTGCGGAAGATGAAGTGCATTATTTGATTTGGTTTGTAGCACAATGCCTAAAAGCTATAAAGAAAATTTGACAAATCATTTGGCGCTATTTTCAATCCATTCAATAATTTGGTACAAAAATTTGGTATAAACTTAGGTGGTTTTGGGTTATTTTTTGTGGGAATCCATTAAATCATATGAATCATATCATATGAAAAAATATACAACACAGGTTTTCATTAGGATTTTTAAGACCTCAAAGGAAGTAAAATGTATGAGAATATAGAACGTGGTGACTATTCAATACAGATAATGATGGGTTTATGCATTTTTCTACCCTTAAACAATCATATCAATTCAACATTTGCAAATTAAATTTTAGAAAATGTTGAATAATTTTACAAGTAATATTTTAAACACATCCAAGCACTTAAAGGGACAGTCTAGTCAAAATTAAACTTTCATGATTTAGATAGGGCATGCCATTTTAAACAACTTTCCAATTTACTTTGTATCATCAAATTTGCTTTGTTTGCTTAGTATTCTTTGTTAAAAGCTAAACCAAGGTAGGCTCACATGCTAATTTATAGGCCCTTGAACACTGCCTCTTATCTTAGTGCATTTTGAAAATGTTTCACAGTTAGACACTGCTCATTCAGGTGTGCCATATAGATAACACTGTGCTCACTCCTGTGGAATTATTTATGAGTCAGCACTGATTGGCTAAAATGTATGTCTGCCAAAAGAACTGAAATAAGGGGGCCGTCTACAGAGGCTTAAATAGGAGTTAATCACAGAGGTAATAAGTGTGTTAATAAAACAGTGTTGGTTATGCAAAACTGGGGAATGGGATTATCTATCTTTTTAAACTATACAAATTCTGGAGTAGACTGTCCCTTTACCTATCACCATGTATGATGATCAAATTATAGATGTATACCAGATCCATAGGCATCTAGATATCAAAGTCTGGCGGACCTGACCTGAGCCAGACTTTGCTGAATACGGCAAGCAATACTCTCGCCGTATTCAGCATTGCACCAGCAGCTTACAAGAGCTGCTGGAGCAATGCCTCCCCCTGCAGACTTGCAGCCAATGGGCCGCTAGCAGGGGGTGTCAATAAACCCGATCGTACTCGATCGGGTTGATTTCCGGCGATGTCTGTCCGCCTGCTCAGAACAGGCGGACAGGTTATGGAGCAGCGGTCTTTCTGACCGCTGCTTCATAACTGGTGTTTCTGGCGAGTCTAATGACTCGCCAGAAACACGGGGCATCAAGCTCCTTTCGGAGCTTGATACATATGCCCCAAAGTGTGCAAGGAAGAATTTAGTTATATTTGTAATTTTTATATGATACTCAGAAATGATCATGTTTTAAATATGTGTGCTGAGCATGCATGAAACCATAAAAATAAAAAAAAAGGTTAAAATCCCACAATATGCTATACAAAATCATCCTAAGTTGGAATTCAAGTATTCAAGATGCATGGCAAAAGTATTTTTTTTTAAATGGACTTGAACACAGTTGGTGAGGGAGACTATCTTTTCTCAGTGTAAATTGACATAAAATGAGAAAACTTTTCAAAATCTTTTCTTGATTTATTAGTTTGAACTCATATTTCAAAGACCTATTAAAATCCTCCCAAATGACATTGACAGGGAACCAATGGATTGGAATAGAGCACTTTGTAAGGAAAGTGATTTTTTACAGTAGTGCATAAACTGCCTGCTTGGAGCATATTAAACACAACTCTAAATTTTGCAAACATCCTATGTATAATCATTTTTGTTGTGCTTTTATTTTTTAAAACAAAAAAAAAAAATCTATTTTGATCTTGTTATTAAGGCATATGTTAATAATCAGCTATATGTTACTGTATATGTGTCTGAAAAAACAATGGAAAATGCAGCAAAAAATACTTAACACTAGATTTTTTTTTGCTAGTTTGATAAATCTTTAAGTATATTTTAAAGCATTACATATATATAAAAAAAAAGGTTTTTGGCCTCTGGAAGGCTGCGGAAAATAGCAAGTTATAGCTTACATATATTGCACTGTCTAAATTATGCATTATTATTATAAAAAATCCAAGTATTTTAAGAAAAAAAAATTATATTTAATATAGCAAACCTATTTATTCTACAGTACTATTTAAGTCAAGTGATGTACATTGTCAAATCAAGTGCACATCAGCTAAATATTACATATAAAGATCCCAAATTATTATTTGGGTAACATATTACAATAGCTGCTATCAATGTTATTGATTTAACTAAGCACCTTTAAGTGTCTTTAAAGATGTTTTAAGAACACTGTATTGCACTACTGTATTGTTCAAAAACACTCCTCTGTAAAAACTCAAGCCAAAAACCTTACTTGTGATATTTCCTTTAAGAAAGGTATGGCTTAAAGAACATTCTCTGTACTGTCTTCAACCCCAAATCACATCTTTCAAATACTTGGCTATCCGTGCATTCAGGATATAGCCAACACGAAATCACATGGCCTTAAAAAAGCACCTTAGCACATTTGTGCAAAATGAACTACCAATGAGAATTCACAAACAGCTACCTAACCATCATGTTGAGATTTTGATTGGCTTCCCATTCTTATCATACTGGTAAACAAACATTTTAATACAATGAGAATTAGCTGGAGAAATCCAAGGACTACTGGTTATAGAAAAGTTATAATTTGTGTAAAACTGGACAGGTTGTTTCTGGCACTTAAAAAACGCCTTCAGTGTCCCAGCAGCCATAGTGCGAAACCTTTTACTAATAAAACAATAAAGGAAAAAATTAATTGCAGTGTTTAACAAAGCTAACATATTGGCAATGTCTGTTATAATGTGAACGAGCCAGCTGTTATCTATGGGGGATACATAGAGATGATAAAGTATCATAATTATTCTTGGTGCCCAAAGAATAGCAAAGATAGATGTTATTGTAAACAAAATGGCGGTTGTTTTTCCTGTTGAATATCCTCTTAACCTGAAACTGCTTTTCCGCCGTAGCTTGTACACAATAATTGAGTTTAGCACAAAGAATATGGAACATGGGACCAGGTAAACGGTAAAACAATGGATCCAGATTAGTATATGATGGACTGATGTGCTTGTGTAATCCTCAGTCCAAAGATTTGGCCACCAGTAGTATGGAATACTAGTGAAAAAACAGGTGATGTATACACTTACAATAACCTTCCGTGTACGGGCTGGGAAAGAAACTGTATGATATTTCAAAGGGTGGCACACAGCTATGTATCTATCAATTGTCAACGGGACAGTAATCCAAATAGAAGTATGAATGGAAGAAAATTCCAGCACCTCAATGGCTTTATCCAATATTTGAGGCATCTGTTTGTTAATGATAAAGTCCTCTAACAAGAAGTCAACAAACACAATGAAGAAAAGGACCATAATATCAGCTGCTGCTAATGCCAGTAGATAGTTGTAGGATGATTTCTGCCTTCGGGCCACCAGTTGGGACAGGATAATCACCGTCAAGATGTTAGCTGTAAAGACACAGATAGTAACAGAAATAAGAAGACAAGAATGTAAATACAGATGAAAAAGTATTTAGCATTTCTTGCTCTCAGGTAAAATTGGCACAAAAAAATAAATAAATCAGTTACTGCATTATATAGCTTTCAGTTAAGATATGTTAGTTAATAAAAAAAATAATTAAAGAATTGATGTTTAGTTTTTTTCCATCCTAATGTACATGGCATGAAAGGGATATAAAACAGTCTGTTTCATTGTTGTAATAAAAAAAACAAGCAGTGGTTTAATAAAAATCATTGCACTATGTATTATTCATTATTTAAAAAATATTTTACCTTTTATTTCTTTTCAAAACATAATTTTTGCAAGGTCCATTGCTTCCTGTGATTGCCCCACAAAGGGGCTGGGGTCTGTACAGGAAGGCATATCTAGCTTGATGTCATAAACCTTCTAGAGTAACATGAGCTAGTTTATTATTCAGTGAATGCTAGAGAGCATGGACGTCAGGTTATTGCAAATGCTCAGAAAAGGCAGAATGCAACTTAAAGTGACATGAAATCCAAAACATTTATTTCATGATTCAGACAAAGAATACAATTTTAAACAACTTCCAATCTAATTTACATCTGTTATCTAATTTGTTTCATTCTCTTGGCATCCCTTGTTAAAGAAGCAGCAATGCACTACTAGGAGCTAGCTGTACGCACTGGGTGACCCAATAACGTGGCATATATGTGCAGCCACCAATCAGCAGCCCCTGAGCCTATCTAGGTATCCTTTTCAACAAAGGATACCAATAGAACAAAACAAATTAGAAAATATAAATACATTTTAAAGTTGTTTAAAATCACATGCTCTTTCTGAATAATGAAAGAAAAATGTGGATTTCATATCCATTTAAATTCTCTGCTTCCTTTTCTAGACGCATGCAGTGGCCACATTTCTAAGTGCTCATTTTGCAAAAAAACAACTAAGTAGTTTACTGTCTTTTTAACACAATCTGATTCTTTTCATGTTTACTTTGATTTAACATATATTTTTAGGGACTTCTGCTCCATATACCTTTAAAATCTTCCCATGGAGGCAAATATATTATAGCTGCAGATTTCTCAGTAAAATTCTTGCTAGTTTAATACTGTAACAGAAGCACCTGAACCTAGCCGGTGCACTGTATCTGTCATTTATTAGCTGACAACCAGCTTTACAAGGAAACACACACAGTGATTCATCTTTCCCATAAAGTTACCTCTCTCCAAACCATTTCTCCATTTACAGCTTGTTTCCGCTTCTCTGTCTTTTTAACCCTTTGAGTGCTAAGCACTTTCCCACTTTGCTAAGCTGTTAAGTGTTTTTTTTTTTTCTCAGATCCCCAAGACATTTACTGTTGTAAAGGTTAGGCGATTACCTTTCCAACAGTGGGTCTTGGGGGTCTGTAGCTACTTAGATGCCTGAGATACAGGCTTCTAAGCAGCATGCCCCCTGCTCCTATACTTAAAATTGTGAATTTTAAATAAAGTTGCGCGATGATGTCACTGCGCATAACGTGAAGCAGGCCGATCACCGAGGTAGGAGCAGGTGGGAGCCCTCAGATCTCCCTCAAGGTGGGATAGTGCTAGCGACGGGACCAGAGTGGGAAACTCTGTGACGGCTCAGAGTCGTCATTAGCACTCAAGGGGTTAAAGCACCATTAACTACAATAGAATTGCATAACTAACAAGTGTATAATAAAAATACAATGCAATCATGCTTACTATGAATTTCAAATAAGCAGCAGATTACTTTTCTGTTTTTCCTTTTGGATCATGTGACAGCCATCAGCAAATCAAAGACTAGTATACATATACGCTGTGAACATTTGCACGTGCTCTGTAGGAGCGGGTAATTTATAAAGGGCTAGATTACAAGTATTTTTTTTTCTCGCAATTGCAAAAACTCCGCTAGAGTTAAGCTAGTCAGGTTGCGTTCATATTACAAATTTCCAAAAACATATTTTGCACTAGCGTTAACCCGAATAGCGCAAAAATCCCTCATAGAAATCAATCGAGAAAAAAAGTGGAAAAAGCCCCCGCCCAAGATTGCGTAAACACCATCACATTTTCTCATTCCCCATAGAGGTCGATGGAGAAAAAAAATACCCATCACACAGAGAACATAGCATATTCACATTAGCAAATGTGAAATATTTACAGTAAATACATTGTTAAAATCTTTATTAAATATGAATATTGCATGAATATGTTTTATCATAATTTCATCTACTTAATGGCAAAGGACTCTAATGCACACACACACACACACACACATATATATATATATATATATATATATATATATGTCTATATATGTGTACATATATATTAATGTTTTTATATGTTTATATATGACTAAAAATACATATATAGACATATAAATACATTAATATATATGTACACATACACACACACACACATATATATATATATATATATATATATATATATATATATATATATATAAAAATAACAAGAGTATTGCATTGAGCAATTATACTTTTTTATTGGACTAACTATACATTTATAAGTTGACAAGCTTTTGGAAGAGTTCCTTCCTTTATCAAGTCTGGAGCAATACTGACCAATTCAATGGAATTTACAGATTATATCTTAAAACACAGAATAGCTAAGAAGACAGAAAGTGCAGGGAGAGGAGGAGGTGTCGTAAAAATCATGAGGGGGGCTTAGGTAACAGGCAGACAGTGTCCAGTGTAGGAGAACAGACAGGGGAAATATATAGCTTTACATAGAGCATATACTGACATAAAGTTATTTATCAACATTGAATCAATATCTATAAAGATGTGAAATTGTATATACAGTGGGAATACAAAAGTTACAAAAAGACAAAAGTGTGGACATAGGCTTACCTGTGCACCTATATATAAAGAATGTGGAATATACAATGTAATTGACTAAATGAAAGAACATTATAGCTTAAAATCAATCAAGCTTAAAAAGAACTTTTCTAGAGACTGTGTCAGCTTCCTGGATACAACAATATCCATCACAAATGGCAAACTGCACTCATCTGTATACAGGAAACCAACAGATAGATGCAGCTACTTCCACAGCTCCAGCTCCCACCCCAATCACATAAAAAAATCCATAATCTACACTCAGGCTACAAGATACCACAGAATTTGCTCAGATACCAAGGACCGTGACAAACACCTCATCACACTGTACCAATCATTCAGAGAAAAAGGTTACAAAACAAGGATTATAAATAAAAAAATTAACTCTGCCCTCAATAATCCACGTGAACACTTACTACAATACAGGGAGAAGAAAAACATATCACGTATCCCACTAGTAGTCAAATACAACCCTGCTGTGGAAGAGATACGAAAAATCATAAAAGACTTACAGCCACTATTCCTAGAGGATCCCACACTCAAAAAAATCTTTCCAAAACCCCCAATCCTGGCACTCAGACAACCACCCAACCTAAAGCAGAAACTGGTACATAGGAAGCTACCCCTTGAGAAAAAGAACAATCAGAATGGAACCAAGTGCTGCTATAAAGCTTGCATACAAAGAGAGAAGCGCTCTACCAGGAACGAACAACAGCTCAATGGCTTGTTCTATGGCGATTTACCACCCGGAAGCAGCCTCTTTTAGACCAGTGTGCTTTTCACAGAAGAAAAACTTTCCTGAAGTATATCAGTCTGATCCCGCCAAGTAAGGTCAGTCCAGCCCCGAAATACCAGGCAATCCTCCTCTGAACAAGGAACATGACAACCCCAGACGATTGTTTCGGCCTCCTATGGGCCTCGTCAGTGAGGTGCAGCCACATTCCTCTAAGCACACTGGGCAAGGAGTCCACGTCTGGTTTCCCCCATCACCCATAGGGAGACTTCCCCAGGGTCATAATAATTTGCATACAAAGAGAGAAGCGCTCTACCAGGAACGAACAACAGCTCAATGGCTTGTTCTATGGCGATTTACCACCCGGAAGCAGCCTCTTTTAGACCAGTGTGCTTTTCACAGAAGAAAAACTTTCCTGAAGTATATCAGTCTGATCCCGCCAAGTAAGGTCAGTCCAGCCCCGAAATACCAGGCAATCCTCCTCTGAACAAGGAACATGACAACCCCAGACGATCGTTTCGGCCTCCTATGGGCCTCGTCAGTGAGGTGCAGCCACATTCCTCTAAGCACACTGGGCAAGGAGTCCACGTCTGGTTTCCCCCATCACCCATAGGGAGACTTCCCCAGGGTCATAATAATTTGCATACAAAGAGAGAAGCGCTCTACCAGGAACGAACAACAGCTCAATGGCTTGTTCTATGGCGATTTACCACCCGGAAGCAGCCTCTTTTAGACCAGTGTGCTTTTCACAGAAGAAAAACTTTCCTGAAGTATATCAGTCTGATCCCGCCAAGTAAGGTCAGTCCAGCCCCGAAATACCAGGCAATCCTCCTCTGAACAAGGAACATGACAACCCCAGACGATCGTTTCGGCCTCGTCAGTGAGGTGCAGCCACATTCCTCTAAGCACACTGGGCAAGGAGTCCACGTCTGGTTTCCCCCATCACCCATAGGGAGACTTCCCCAGGGTCATAATAATTTGCATACAAAGAGAGAAGCGCTCTACCAGGAACGAACAACAGCTCAATGGCTTGTTCTATGGCGATTTACCACCCGGAAGCAGCCTCTTTTAGACCAGTGTGCTTTTCACAGAAGAAAAACTTTCCTGAAGTATATCAGTCTGATCCCGCCAAGTAAGGTCAGTCCAGCCCCGAAATACCAGGCAATCCTCCTCTGAACAAGGAACATGACAACCCCAAACGATCGTTTCGGCCTCCTATGGGCCTCGTCAGTGAGGTGCAGCCACATTCCTCTAAGCACACTGGGCAAGGAGTCCACGTCTGGTTTCCCCCATCACCCATAGGGAGACTTCCCCAGGGTCATAATAATTTGCATACAAAGTGAGAAGCGCTCTACCAGGAACGAACAACAGCTCAATGGCTTGTTCTATGGCGATTTACCACCCGGAAGCAGCCTCTTTTAGACCAGTGTGCTTTTCACAGAAGAAAAAATTTCCTGAAGTATATCAGTCTGATCCCGCCAAGTAAGGTCAGTCCAGCCCCGAAATACCAGGCAATCCTCCTCTGAACAAGGAACATGACAACCCCAGACGATCGTTTCGGCCTCCTATGGGCCTCGTCAGTGAGGTGCAGCCACATTCCTCTAAGCACACTGGGCAAGGAGTCCACGTCTGGTTTCCCCCATCACCCATAGGGAGACTTCCCCAGGGTCATAATAATTTGCATACAAAGAGAGAAGCGCTCTACCAGGAACGAACAACAGCTCAATGGCTTGTTCTATGGTGATTTACCACCCGGAAGCAGCCTCTTTTAGACCAGTGTGCTTTTCACAGAAGAAAAACTTTCCTGAAGTATATCAGTCTGATCCCGCCAAGTAAGGTCAGTCCAGCCCCGAAATACCAGGCAATCCTCCTCTGAACAAGGAACATGACAACCCCAGACGATCGTTTCGGCCTCCTATGGGCCTCGTCAGTGAGGTGCAGCCACATTCCTCTAAGCACACTGGGCAAGGAGTCCACGTCTGGTTTCCCCCATCACCCATAGGGAGACTTCCCCAGGGTCATAATAATTTGCATACAAAGAGAGAAGCGCTCTACCAGGAACGAACAACAGCTCAATGGCTTGTTCTATGGCGATTTACCACCCGGAAGCAGCCTCTTTTAGACCAGTGTGCTTTTCACAGAAGAAAAACTTTCCTGAAGTATATCAGTCTGATCCCGCCAAGTAAGGTCAGTCCAGCCCCGAAATACCAGGCAATCCTCCTCTGAACAAGGAACATGACAACCCCAGACGATCGTTTCGGCCTCCTATGGGCCTCGTCAGTGAGGTGCAGCCACATTCCTCTAAGCACACTGGGCAAGGAGTCCACGTCTGGTTTCCCCCATCACCCATAGGGAGACTTCCCCAGGGTCATAATAATTTGCATACAAAGAGAGAAGCGCTCTACCAGGAACGAACAACAGCTCAATGGCTTGTTCTATGGCGATTTACCACCCGGAAGCAGCCTCTTTTAGACCAGTGTGCTTTTCACAGAAGAAAAACTTTCCTGAAGTATATCAGTCTGATCCCGCCAAGTAAGGTCAGTCCAGCCCCGAAATACCAGGCAGTCCTCCTCTGAACAAGGAACATGACAACCCCAGACGATCGTTTCGGCCTCCTATGGGCCTCGTCAGTGAGGTGCAGCCACATTCCTCTAAGCACACTGGGCAAGGAGTCCACGTCTGGTTTCCCCCATCACCCATAGGGAGACTTCCCCAGGGTCATAATAATTTGCATACAAAGAGAGAAGCGCTCTACCAGGAACGAACAACAGCTCAATGGCTTGTTCTATGGCGATTTACCACCCGGAAGCAGCCTCTTTTAGACCAGTGTGCTTTTCACAGAAGAAAAACTTTCCTGAAGTATATCAGTCTGATCCCGCCAAGTAAGGTCAGTCCAGCCCCGAAATACCAGGCAATCCTCCTCTGAACAAGGAACATGACAACCCCAGACGATCGTTTCGGCCTCCTATGGGCCTCGTCAGTGAGGTGCAGCCACATTCCTCTAAGCACACTGGGCAAGGAGTCCACGTCTGGTTTCCCCCATCACCCATAGGGAGACTTCCCCAGGGTCATAATAATTTGCATACAAAGAGAGAAGCGCTCTACCAGGAACGAACAACAGCTCAATGGCTTGTTCTATGGCGATTTACCACCCGGAAGCAGCCTCTTTTAGACCAGTGTGCTTTTCACAGAAGAAAAACTTTCCTGAAGTATATCAGTCTGATCCCGCCAAGTAAGGTCAGTCCAGCCCCGAAATACCAGGCAATCCTCCTCTGAACAAGGAACATGACAACCCCAGACGATCGTTTCGGCCTCCTATGGGCCTCGTCAGTGAGGTGCAGCCACATTCCTCTAAGCACACTGGGCAAGGAGTCCACGTCTGGTTTCCCCCATCACCCATAGGGAGACTTCCCCAGGGTCATAATAATTTGCATACAAAGAGAGAAGCGCTCTACCAGGAACGAACAACAGCTCAATGGCTTGTTCTATGGCGATTTACCACCCGGAAGCAGCCTCTTTTAGACCAGTGTGCTTTTCACAGAAGAAAAACTTTCCTGAAGTATATCAGTCTGATCCCGCCAAGTAAGGTCAGTCCAGCCCCGAAATACCAGGCAGTCCTCCTCTGAACAAGGAACATGACAACCCCAGACGATCGTTTCGGCCTCCTATGGGCCTCGTCAGTGAGGTGCAGCCACATTCCTCTAAGCACACTGGGCAAGGAGTCCACGTCTGGTTTCCCCCATCACCCATAGGGAGACTTCCCCAGGGTCATAATAATTTGCATACAAAGAGAGAAGCGCTCTACCAGGAACGAACAACAGCTCAATGGCTTGTTCTATGGCGATTTACCACCCGGAAGCAGCCTCTTTTAGACCAGTGTGCTTTTCACAGAAGAAAAACTTTCCTGAAGTATATCAGTCTGATCCCGCCAAGTAAGGTCAGTCCAGCCCCGAAATACCAGGCAATCCTCCTCTGAACAAGGAACATGACAACCCCAGACGATCGTTTCGGCCTCCTATGGGCCTCGTCAGTGAGGTGCAGCCACATTCCTCTAAGCACACTGGGCAAGGAGTCCACGTCTGGTTTCCCCCATCACCCATAGGGAGACTTCCCCAGGGTCATAATAATTTGCATACAAAGAGAGAAGCGCTCTACCAGGAACGAACAACAGCTCAATGGCTTGTTCTATGGCGATTTACCACCCGGAAGCAGCCTCTTTTAGACCAGTGTGCTTTTCACAGAAGAAAAACTTTCCTGAAGTATATCAGTCTGATCCCGCCAAGTAAGGTCAGTCCAGCCCCGAAATACCAGGCAATCCTCCTCTGAACAAGGAACATGACAACCCCAGACGATTGTTTCGGCCTCCTATGGGCCTCGTCAGTGAGGTGCAGCCACATTCCTCTAAGCACACTGGGCAAGGAGTCCACGTCTGGTTTCCCCCATCACCCATAGGGAGACTTCCCCAGGGTCATAATAATTTGCATACAAAGAGAGAAGCGCTCTACCAGGAACGAACAACAGCTCAATGGCTTGTTCTATGGCGATTTACCACCCGGAAGCAGCCTCTTTTAGACCAGTGTGCTTTTCACAGATGAAAAACTTTCCTGAAGTATATCAGTCTGATCCCGCCAAGTAAGGTCAGTCCAGCCCCGAAATACCAGGCAATCCTCCTCTGAACAAGGAACATGACAACCCCAGACGATCGTTTCGGCCTCCTATGGGCCTCGTCAGTGAGGTGCAGCCACATTCCTCTAAGCACACTGGGCAAGGAGTCCACGTCTGGTTTCCCCCATCACCCATAGGGAGTGGCTGCACCTCACTGACGAGGCCCATAGGAGGCCGAAACGATCGTCTGGGGTTGTCATGTTCCTTGTTCAGAGGAGAATTGCCTGGTATTTCGGGGCTGGACTGACCTTACTTGGCGGGATCAGACTGATATACTTCAGGAAAGTTTTCTTCTGTGAAAAGCACACTGGTCTAAAAGAGGCTGCTTCCGGGGGGTAAATCGCCATAGAACAAGCCACTGAGCTGTTGTTCGTTCCTGGTAGAGCGCTTCTCTCTTTGTATGCAAATTATTATGACCCTGGGGAAGTCTCCCTATGGGTGATGGGGGAAACCAGACGTGGACTCCTTGCCCAGTGTGCTTAGAGGAATGTGGCTGCACCTCACTGACGAGGCCCATAGGAGGCCGAAACGATCGTCTGGGGTTGTCATGTTCCTTGTTCAGAGGAGAATTGCCTGGTATTTCGGGGCTGGACTGACCTTACTTGGCGGGATCAGACTGATATACTTCAGGAAAGTTTTCTTCTGTGAAAAGCACACTGGTCTAAAAGAGGCTGCTTCCGGGTGGTAAATCGCCATAGAACAAGCCACTGAGCTGTTGTTCGTTCCTGGTAGAGCGCTTCTCTCTTTGTATGCAAATTATTATGACCCTGGGGAAGTCTCCCTATGGGTGATGGGGGAAACCAGACGTGGACTCCTTGCCCAGTGTGCTTAGAGGAATGTGGCTGCACCTCACTGACGAGGCCCATAGGAGGCCGAATCGATCGTCTGGGGTTGTCATGTTCCTTGTTCAGAGGAGAATTTTCTGGTATTTCGGGGCTGGACTGACCTTACTTGGCGGGATCAGACTGATATACTTCAGGAAAGTTTTCTTCTGTGAAAAGCACACTGGTCTAAAAGAGGCTGCTTCCGGGTGGTAAATCGCCATAGAACAAGCCACTGAGCTGTTGTTCGTTCCTGGTAGAGCGCTTCTCTCTTTGTATGCAAATTATTATGACTCTGGGGAAGTCTCCCTATGGGTGATGGGGGAAACCAGACGTGGACTCCTTGCCCAGTGTGCTTAGAGGAATGTGGCTGCACCTCACTGACGAGGCCCATAGGAGGCCGAAACGATCGTCTGGGGTTGTCATGTTCCTTGTTCAGAGGAGAATTGCCTGGTATTTCGGGGTTGGACTGACCTTACTTGGCGGGATCAGACTGATATACTTCAGGAAAGTTTTCTTCTGTGAAAAGCACACTGGTCTAAAAGAGGCTGCTTCCGGGTGGTAAATCGCCATAGAACAAGCCACTGAGCTGTTGTTCGTTCCTGGTAGAGCGCTTCTCTCTTTGGCTGCTATAAAGCTCTCTGCAAACTATGTCAACACGTTTGTGAAAGCAGCACAGCAAATCACAATATTAAATCCTATAACATTAAAGGGGCATATTCATGTATATCTGCAAATGTGGTATACATGATACATTGCACTGCATGTGAAGTGGGATGCTATATTGGAGAAACAAGCCAAAACTGCACCTTCGGATGAACTTACACAGACACTCAATCAAAAACCACTGTGAAACAAAATACTGCACCCCTGTTAGTCACCATTTCACCCAACCTGACCACTCCATCCAAAGGGGCATATGTATCAAGCTCCGATTGAAGCTTGGTGTCCCGTGTTTCTAGCGAGCCTGCAGGCTCGCCAGAAACTGCAGTTATGAAGCAGCGGTCACAAAGATCGCTGCTCCATAACCTGTCCGCCTGCTCTGAGCAGGCGGACACACATCGCCACAATACAACCCGATCGAGTACGATCGGGTTGATTGACACCCCCTGCTGGCGGCCCATTGGCCGCGAGTCTACAGGGGGCGGCATTGCACTAATTTCAAAACTGATATCATAATAAAAGGATAATATAGCTTTTCATACAGAAAAATTCCACTTTCACACAATTGGAATGTTATGTTATATTACTTAAAGCTAAAGAATGACAAATACTTCATGTATCTGAAGAAGTAGGGGATTCCTCTATGGAATGTGATAGGCCCCACCCACAAAGGGAGTCACGGGTTGGATACTTGGCATTCAATTAAGCCGGCGTATGGGGAGATTGCAATACTGCTCCTTGCAAGTTTCATGGCAACATCTGCATTGAAACAGACTGCTCTATATTGGGACCCATATGGACCACTGGGAGACACTTCCTTGAGACATACAGACAGATGGAACCATGGTAGTAGTGGATGTGTATTATTGATTAAAAGAGGCTGCTCCCAGGTTGTAAGTTGCCCTAGAACAAGCTACTGAGCTGTTTCTTGTTCCTGGTAGAAAGCTTCTCATTTTGTTCGCATTTGCATAATGACCCAGGGGAAACCAGATGTGGACTCATTGCCCAATGTTCTTAGAGGAATATGGATGCACCTCACTGATGAGGCCCAAATAATGTCAAAACGATTGGGTTTGCCATGTTCCTTGTTCAAAGGAGGATACCTAGTATGTTGGGACTGGAGTGACCTTGTTAGGTGGGATCAGACTGATATACTTCAGTAAAGTTTCTCTGTGAAAAGCACAATTGGGCTAAAAGAGGCTGCTCCAAGGTGGTAACTTGCCATAGAACAAGCTGCTGAGCTTTTGTTTTGTTCTGGTAAAGAGCATTTATTTCTGTTTGTATTTGCATAATGACCCTGAGGAAGTCTCCCTCAGGGTGAAAACAGAAGTGCATTCCTTATCCAATGTGCTTAGAGGAATATGGCTACACCTCACTGACGAGGTCTAAATAAGGCCAAAACAATCATCTGGGGTTGCTATGTTCCTTGTTCAAAGGAGGATTGCCCTGTATTTCAGGGCTATACTGGCCTTGTTAGGCGGGATAAGACTGATATACTTTGGGAAAGTTCTTCTCTGTGAAAAGCACAATTGGGCTAAAAGAGGCTGCTCCCAGGTGCTAACTCACCATAGAACAAGCTACTTAGATGCTGTTCATTCCTTGTAGAGAGCATCTCTCTCTGTTAGTTTATGCTCATTTAATACCTCATGTCACATGTGAGTGTGTTTTTAACTTTTAATAAAATGGAAGGTTTTTATTCAACACATATTTCCTGCATGCTTTTTGTTTTTCTATGTTTGTAAGCACACAAGTCAAGTTGAATAAAGTTTATATCCTGTGGTCCAAAATAAATGTAATGGTTTCTCCAGTAGAAATTTACAATTAGTAATTTAGTAGCCTCTAGTGTTATTATTAGTTCAGATAGAATGAACACCAGTTCACCATATAGGAGTACAAACAAATGGCTCATCAGTAATATGAAGAATATTTCAATTAAAGTTGTATACTAATGGCCTTTTAATGTTTTCAATGTATTTAATAACATACATGAGCAGTTTTAGACAAAACATGGGATGCACAAAAAATAAATCAGGGTTTACAAAAAAGTTAAATGGTGACCCTTCATCAGCTCTGGCCAAACAATTTAAATATGCAAGAGCTCAAAAAGTTGATCTTGGGGGGAGGGGGGGGGGGGGGAACAAGCCATGAACATGGACGGCAGCATATTTTGAAGCTCCATAGAATTTACCTCCATCTACTATCTATCTCAGAGATCACGCTACATCTAGAGACAGAAAGAGGTCCATAGATTCAAAATAGTATGCACACCAAGAAAGATCCTTGATCTCGGAGGGTTTGTACCGATATCATGGTCTTAGCAAAGGAAGAAGTAGCTGGCTGCATCACAACTGATAATCCCCCCCAGTGACCCGGGTAATATAGTCACACTTACAACTATAATCCTCACTATCACTAATCCACAACCTCAGCTAAAACAAACCTACACAAGTCATAGTATCTACAAGGTGTAGCTTCTGGCTCTTTGGCTCTTTACATGCTAACAATGATCTCACTCGACAGATGGGAGACACATGTTCATCACCTACTGGACGTCCATTTTAGGGAACTGACACGTCTGTTTCTAGAGACCTTTGCAGAATTACTTGCATAAAATGTGCCACATGAGGTAACTCTTGAGACACATAAGATGGGCTCTATGAGAGAAGATCAAACCGAGCTACTCCTGCTGTTTGGTACTATGCCAGACAAGATCTGGTCGCCATTACTAGACCCCTAGATAGCATGCTATCTTTAGCAGACAAATATTGGGGCCGGGACCATCCTGACTACAAGGTACACTTGCCAAGATATTCCGAATTGTACAAGCTCCCGTATATAAAAATATTCATACCGGAGATGTCACAACTGTGGATATTCACAAGGTCTGGTATAATGTGGCCTGCACCAACTTGCCCTAACAAGGTGAAAGACTATGCCATGCTCAATGCGGTTCAGAATATTTATAATACCCAATCACCCAGAGCCGGCATAGGTTGATATCAGAGTTACTATCTTCTCCCTAGGAACTGTGGACTTTTGTTCTCGACTGCCGCAGTCCATTATGCCTACTCACATGGTTGTTGATATCATAGGGAGAATGGTTGTTAATGTTTACTTTTATTAGGTTGAAACCTCTCACGGATATTATATGCACTGAATATAGTTGACACAGGATCACGATAACAATAGCTCAATTAAGGAATTTTAAGCAACTTTCTAATTTACTCCTATTATCAATTATTCTTTGTTCTCTTGCTATCTTTATTTTAAAAGCAGGAATGTAAATCTTAGCAGCCAGCCCATTTTAGGTTCAGCACCATGGAAAGTGCTTGCTTATTGGAGGCTTACATTTACCCACCAATAAGCAAGCATAACCCAGGTTCTCAACTAAAAATGGGTTGCCTCCTATGCATCACATTCCTGCTTTTTAAATAAAGATAGAAAGAAAAACAAAGAAAAATTGATAATAGGAGTAAATGAGAAGATTGCTTAAAATTGTATGCTCTATCTGAATCAGGAAAGAAAATTTTAAGCTGAATAGAGTGAAAAGTCATATGTTTTAGCTGCAGAGTAATTTTGATATTTATAGATGGGATTTATCAGGACTGGGACTACCCACTACTTATTGATGGCTGTGTATGCAATATGTTTTTTCTCACCCTGCTTTTTTACTACTGATTTGCATTAATGTGAAATCCAAAAAGTTTTTTTCTATTGATATATAGCAAGTTGATCAAAAACATACTCATTTTGTTTGTGCTGTAGCAGTGAGATACAACATAGATAGAGAGGTGTGTAATAGGCTACATTTGTGATTGGTCAGATATGATTGTTTCAATGCTATAATGTGATTGGTTATATGATTGTATTTACTCCAACTGTGTGTGTGATAACTATGCCTAAATAAATGCTGAGTTCACGGAGTAACACATTGCTTAATTTTATGTTACAGGGCTTGAATTAGTTCCTTCTTTAAAAAAAATAAAAACATTTATAAAATTTTCCCTTGAGCTGGAGTCCGTTTGCTGTATGAAATGAATGCAGATGATGATGAGCTAGATTGCTGCAGCTGGATAGCCAGTGAGTCAGTGAAAATATTTCGACTGCCTCTATCAGCACAAGGGAGTGCCTTTTTATTCTGGGAAGATGGAACTTAGTGAAGCTAACTGATTCACACAAAGAAGCACTTTCTGCCTGTTCCCTCCCCCCTCCCCCCAATAAAGCTGACTACCCAATAAGTGATAAGCTTTCACAGGGGTAATTGCAGTCTGATAAGCCATTTTTCATATTTGGGGCTGAATTATGGTGCCTAATACATAAGTTTTGACGCAAACCTTCAGGCTCGCCGGAAACAGCAGTTAAAAAGCAGCGGTCTTAGGACCGCTGCTTCTTAACTGGTCCGCCGCCTCTAAACGGCAGACAGCAATCAACCTGATCAGATACGATTGGGTTAATTGACCCCCTGCTAGCAGCCGATTGGCCGCGAATCTGCAGGGGGCGGCATTGCACAAGCAGTTCACTAGAACTGCTTTTGTAATGCTAAATGCAGACAGCGTATGCTGTCGGCATTCAGCGATGTCTGTCGGACATGATCCGCTGAGCAGATCATGTCGGACAGACATATGATAAATCGGCCCCTACGAGTCATTCCAATCCATCATTTAACACAATTTTTTTTCCATATTTCTTCAAATGGCTACAAACTGTTTAAACTCATTAAATACTTGTATTGAGACCAATCATAATTGAAATTCCAGTCTTTCAAGAAAACATTTCTGATGGTTTTTGAGATCTCTAACACAAGATTGCTGCCTCTTTTGTCTTTTCACTTTTTTCTTTTTTTAATGTGGGGGTGTAGTCAGTCAATCTTACCCTTTTATACAAATACAATTATTTACTGGCCTCATTGAGGGCTAGATTATGAGTGGAGCACAATTTAGCGTTCCTGCTCAAGTGTATTACAAGTTGAAAGTAAAAAGTTTGCACGTGAGCCATAGTTTGGAAAAAAGTCTAAGGGCCGTATAATCTGAAGCTCAGACTGGGGAGATTATTAAATAATGTTCACCAGTATTTATATTTCCCTGCTGGATGATTTTTACCCTGAAAGCAGGGTGGAAAGAGCACAATCAAATTTCTATTTGCAACATTATACAAAACGAATAATTGAGCCATTCACACAAAAATAAGCAGGGAAAATTGTATTGTTAAGGTGCAACAAAAATCATAACATAATTGTTCACTAAAAATGGTATTTTATCAGAAATGTAAAATGTGTATGTCAATTACACAGGAATAAATCAAATTAACTATGCACAGCATAATTGTTTTTTTTTTAATTAAAATGGGCTGAACATGGGTGTTCCATGGACGTACATGAAATTGTCTTTCTAATCTCAACGTAATTCTGTAAAGATTACCACCCTACAAACCTCAGAGTTTTTTCTCACCCACTAAAAGTTGGCGATCTTTTTTCAAAACACTCAAAATAACCCTAATAGGCAAACACATGTATATGAAAATATAGGCGATTGTAGGATGCTGTACGCAGAAAGCAGTGTAATGTGATTTATATTGGCTCCATGAATTATTTTTTAAAGTGCGCCACTTGCTCACTGCTAATATCGATTCCTTTCTAGTGAGCTAACTTACTTTCAATCGCCTCTCGCAGGGAATGCCCCTTTTTTACAATAATTTCACCAGGGCAGCCCCTGTGAGGGTTGGCAAGAAAAAACACATCTAAAATTGCGAGGATCAGATTATCGAGCCCTAAAACAGGTATGTTCCCAGCCAAATCAGATGTAAGATTAAAGGACCAGTCAACACAGTAGATTTGCATAATCAACAAATGCAAGATAATGAGACAATGCAATAGCACTTAGTCTGAACTTCAAATGAGTAGTAGATTTTTTTTCTGACAATTTTAAAAGTTATCTATTTTTCCACTCCCCCTGTACCATGTGACACCAATCAGCCAATCACAAATGCATACACGTACCATGTGACAGCCATTCACAAATGCATACACACTTATTCTTGCACATGCTTAGTAGGAGCTGGTGACTCAAAAAGTTTAAATATAAAAAGACTGTGCACATTTAGTTAATGGAAGTAAATTGGAAAGTTGTTTAAAATGGCTGCTCTATCTGAATAATGTAAGTTTAATTTTGATTGAGTGTCCCTTTAATTTACAAGTTGTTGGCTGTGGAAGTATCAGAAGCAGTTTCATCTTCAGCATTTTCAAATACAGTCATTGTTTGTATTTATACATTTATGTTTCCTTTTATATCTGGGTTGGCTTTTATGTCCCTTTAAATTACCTAAGCTTTGGTCTTATACCTCTATATACTTACAGAACTTTTGTGCCATATATCTTTATATTAATGATAAATTATCACAAAGAATAGGATGTATGGAACCTTAAATGGATACAAAAGAAAAAAATGTTCTTTTGGGATTCACACATAACAAACCATTTAAAAAAAAAGTTTACAATCGTATCAAATTTGCTTTGTACCCATGATATTCTGTGTTGAAGAGACACCTAGGTAGGCATCTGGACCTCTACATGGCATGAATTAGTGCTGCCCTCTAGTGCTCTTGCAAATGGTTAACATTCTTGTAAAACTGCTGCCATCTAGTGCTCTTGCAAATGGATAACATTCTTGTAAAACTGCTGCCATCTAGTGCTCTTGCAAATGGATAGCATTCTTGTAAAACTGCTGCCATCTAGTGCTCTTGCAAATGGATAACATTCTTGTAAAACTGCTGCCATCTAGTGCTCTTGCAAATGGATAGCATTCTTGTAAAACTGCTGCATTCTAGTGTTCTTGCAAATGGATAACATTCTTGTAAAACTGCTGCATTCTAGTGCTCTTGCAAATGGATAACATTCTTGTAAAACTGCTGCCATCTAGTGTTCTTGCAAATGGATAACATTCTTGTAAAACTGCTGCCATCTAGTGCTCTTGCAAATGGATAACATTCTTGTAAAACTGCTGCCATCTAGTGCTCTTGCAAATGGATAACATTCTTGTAAAACTGCTGCCATCTAGTGCTCTTGCAAATGGATAACATTCTTGTAAAACTGCTGCCATCTAGTGCTCTTGCAAATGGATAACATTCTTGTAAAACTGCTGCCATCTAGTGCTCTTGCACATGGATAACATTCTTGTAAAACTGCTGCCCTCTAGTGCTCTTGCACATGGATAACATTCTTGTAAAACTGCTGCCCTCTAGTGCTCTTGCAAATGAATAACATTCTTGTAAAACTGCTGCCATCTAGTGCTCTTGCAAATGGATAACATTCTTGTAAAACTGCTGCCATCTAGTGCTCTTGCAAATAGATAACATTCTTGTAAAACTGCTGCCATTTAGTGTTCTTGCAAATGTATAACATTCTTGTAAAACTGCTGCCATCTAGTGCTCTTGCAAATGGATAGCATTATTGTAAAACTGCTGCCATCTAGTGCTCTTGCAAATGGATAGCATTATTGTAAAACTGCTGCCATCTAGTGCTCTTGCAAATGGATAACATTCTTGTAAAACTGCTGCCATCTAGTGCTCTTGCAAATGGATAACATTCTTGTAAAACTGCTGCCCTCTAGTGCTCTTGCAAATGGATAACATTCTTGTAAAACTGCTGCCATCTAGTGCTCATGCAAATGGATAACATTCTTGTAAAACTGCTGCCATCTAGTGCTCTTGCAAATGGATAACATTCTTGTAAAACTGCTGCCCTCTAGTGCTCTTGCAAATGGATAGCATTCTTGTAAAACTGCTGCCCTCTAGTGCTCTTGCAAATGGATAGCATTCTTGTAAAACTGCTGCCATCTAGTGCTCTTGCAAATGGATAACATTCTTGTAAAACTGCTGCCCTCTAGTGCTCTTGCAAATGAATAACATTCTTGTAAAACTGCTGCCCTCTAGTGCTCTTGCAAATGGATAACATTCTTGTAAAACTGCTGCCATCTAGTGCTCTTGCAAATGGATAGCATTCTTGTAAAACTGCTGCCATCTAGTGTTCTTGCAAATGGATAACATCTTGCAGAACTGCTGCCATCTAGTGCTCTTGCACATGGATAACATTCTTGTAAAACTGCTGCCCTCTAGTGCTCTTGCAAATGGATAACATTCTTGTAAAACTGCTGCCATCTAGTGCTCTTGCAAATGGATAACATTCTTGTAAAACTGCTGCCATCTAGTGCTCTTGCAAATGGATAACATTCTTGTAAAACTGCTGCCATCTAGTGTTCTTGCAAATGGATAACATTCTTGTAAAACTGCTGCCATCTAGTGCTCTTGAAAATGGATAGCATTCTTGTAAAACTGCTGCCATCTAGTGCTCTTGCAAATGGATAACATTCTTGTAAAACTGCTGCCCTCTAGTGCTCTTGCAAATGGATAACATTCTTGTAAAACTGCTGCCATCTAGTGTTCTTGCAAATGGATAACATTCTTGTAAAACTGCTGCCATCTAGTGCTCTTGCAAATGGATAACATTCTTGTAAAACTGCTGCCATCTAGTGCTCTTGCAAATGGATAACATTCTTGTAAAACTGCTGCCATCTAGTGCTCTTGCAAATGGATAACATTCTTGTAAAACTGCTGCCATCTAGTGCTCTTGCAAATGGATAACATTCTTGTAAAACTGCTGCCATCTAGTGCTCTTGCAAATGGATAACATTCTTGTAAAACTGCTGCCATCTAGTGTTCTTGCAAATGGATAACATTCTTGTAAAACTTCTGCCCTCTAGTGTTCTTGCAAATGGATAACATTCTTGTAAAACTGCTGCCATCTAGTGTTCTTGCAAATGGATAACATTCTTGTAAAACTGCTGCCATCTAGTGTTCTTGCAAATGGATAACATTCTTGTAAAACTGCTGCCCTCTAGTGTTCTTGCAAATGGATAACATTCTTGTAAAACTGCTGCCATCTAGTGCTCTTGCAAATGGATAACATTCTTGTATAACTGCTGCCATCTAGTGCTCTTGCAAATGGATAACATTCTTGTATAACTGCTGCCATCTAGTGCTCTTGCAAATGGATAACATTCTTGTAAAACTGCTGCCATCTAGTGTTCTTGCAAATGGATAACATTCTTGTAAAACTGCTGCCCTCTAGTGTTCTTGCAAATGGATAACATTCTTGTAAAACTGCTGCCATCTAGTGCTCTTGCAAATGGATAACATTCTTGTATAACTGCTGCCATCTAGTGCTCTTGCAAATGGATAACATTCTTGTAAAACTGCTGCCATCTAGTGCTCTTGCAAATGGATAACATTCTTGCAAAACTGCTGCCATCTAGTGCTCATGCAAATGGATAACATTCTTGTATAACTGCTGCCATCTAGTTGCCCAGAAATGGGCTGGCTCCTAAGCATATATCAATGCTTTTCGACAAAAGATACCAAGAGAATGAAGAATAATTGATAATAGAAGTAAACTAGAAAGTTGTTTAAAATTGCATGTTCTAACTGAATCATGATTTTTGGGTTTCATATCCCTTTAAAGAGACGGTATACGGCAAACTTTTCTAACATACATCTTTTATCTTTATTTTGTTATTTGTATTAAGCTACTTTTGCCTGTTGAAACCACCAACTATATTGAAAATATAAATACAGAATTATATTGAATTTAGAAAATCTATGTAAACAAGAGCCAACAGCACTTATCAATCAGGGTATAAGAGAGATTTTTGCATCTGAAATAACTGGTTTTGCTCATTGACCCCCCCCCCCCCCATAATTAGCTTTTCAATACATAACCATCAGCATATCTGTATAACAGAGATAACACGAGCAGGCTCAATCTTCCTGCAGGCACAGCCCTTTTACATAGATATGTCTTTAAGAACAATATGTAATTGTTTTAATCAGTAAAAACAGCTATTTCAAAAAAATAAACCTAAAGGAGCAATTACACATATATTTAATTCTCTGTAGCTGGTATAACAAGTAATTTGGAAAACATTAAAGGGACAGTAAATCCAATGATTCACATAGAACATACAATGTTTAACAAATTTACAGTATTATCTAATTTGCTTTGTTGTCTTGGTATCATTCGTTGAAAAAGCATATCTAGGTAGGTCCATGAGCAGTAATGCACTACTGGAAGATTGCTACTGATTGATGGCCTCACACATATGCCTCTTGCCATTGGTTCACCTAATCTGTTTAGCTAGCTCACAGTAGTGCATTGCTGTTCCTTCAACAAAGGATACTAAGAGAATGGAGAAAATCTGAAAACAGAAGAAAATTGCAAAGTTGTTTAAAATGCTTTGGTTTCTATGAAACAATTTGTCCTTTAAGGGCAAACACATTTTACATCTCATTATCCCTTTAATATCCCACAATTACTGTTTAGTCTGATAGTATAATAATTAGTTTTATAAGTTTATATTCACTTTTCTTTTTTTTTCTTTTTTTAAATCTCTGGAGACCCCACGCCCGCTTAGCTTATTTCTAAAGCAATGAATCATTTCAGAGCAAAAGCAAAGGTGCACATAGTGCGGATTAAGATTGCTATCCGCTGTTCTAGAAAAGCTGTGAATCTAGATAGATATTTAAGCTTAGAAAGTTGTGTTTCAAGGAGACGGCCACCTGATAATTCTGAATATCTCATAATAACTCTTCCACTTTTCCTAATGCTTTCAGTTTTAATGCACACTTTATTTTTGTTCTTTGTCAAACAGTAATTCATTTTCTATGCCAGTCCCTAGACTTTTAATTAGCTTAATTTTCCAGGCAGGATTCCTTAAATAAGTACCATTTACTATTTATTAGTCACTCTACTAAATTAAGTACTGGTTCTTGAGATATTAATAAGTGGAAAAAAAATAAATAAAATAAGTGGCTTTCTGATATAAATGGCAAAGTAAACATTTTATTCCATTTTTAAAATGCTGAAAAAAATTTAAAATTATTTTTTTTTTCGTTTGTAAAGTACAAAAAAAGTGACATAATTTGCTTAAAGGACCACTCAATGCAGTATACTTGAATAATTAACAAGTGCATAATAAAAGACAAGGATTTAACATCTACTCTGAATTTAAAAAAAGCAGTAGATTTTTTTCTGACAATTTTATTTTTGCTCTCATTTTCCGGCCCCCCTGTATCATGTGACAGACATCAGCCAATCACAGACTAGGATACATATACCCTGTGATCTTGTGCACATGCTCAGTAGTATCTTGTTCCCCAGAAAATGTGTATATAAAAAGACTGTTGGAAGTAAATTGGAAAGTGTCTTAAAACTGCTGTTCTTTCTGAATCATAAAAGTTTATTTTGACTTGAATGTCCCATTAAAGGAACATGAAGGTCAAAATTAAACATTCTTAATTCAAACACAGCACATCATTTTTACACTATTGAGGCTCCTATTCAATGTGTTTAACCCCCGTACATAGTTAAAAGTCCATTTTGAGGGGGAAAACACCTGGTGATTACCAGGGCTGTACATTAGCCACTGCTGATTAGCTCAACAGCTGTTTCCTGCTCAGGACCAGCAGTTCTCTGTGGCTCTCTAGCAGAACTTTAACACCTTAGTTAAATGGAGCATCAATAGTGGAAAATATTGCATACTCTAATGAATTAGAGAAAGTCATTCTCCGTTACATTGTCTCTTGTATTCCATCCCCATTTTTCTATTGCCAAAAATTACATTTGAAGAAACTCTAGTGTAAGATTGTAAAGGACTCTTTAGTTTATATACAGAAGAGGCTGCAGGGGAAAGTAGTTAATGGTTGTAAAAACAATACTTTTAAATACCATGACATACTTGTTTTGTAGTTTAAAATTAATCAAGGTGTATCAAAATGGAAAACAGTTGGCAATATGCATTTTTGGATCTTTTATTATGCTTATCATGTCTGTATCATGTATTCTACCTATGATTACTGAATTATCCTGGACATATAATGTTGTATGATGGAGTCTTGAAAAATCACTTTGTTTTGTAGATTTGTGATAGGTCATGTTTTGCTTTTATTTTATAAAAAAATTCATTAGATTGAATAAATATATTTTGTTATGAATTTTCTAAAAATAAACTCTTGGTAGGCTATGTAGTTTATTTGTTGTGTTAATTTTTTTTAACTCATGTAGTTATATTTTATACAAATTGTTTTTCATGCTTGAGATTTTTTCGTTTGCTGTTTAAAAACCTTTGCTTTTTTTTATAACTGTGCTAAATCAACTCTGTCCTTGAGCACAGAAATATGAAACTCACAAAAAAAAAATCAACTGCAGAAATAATTCTCGCAGCCATCAGAGTTATTGATCAATTTTCAGAATTTCCTTTAAGTGGATGACCTGATAATAAGCAGTGCAGTAAACCTTACCAAATTAAAATGTCAACTTATATAAGTCGACAAGTTAAGTGAGCTTGTACCAGCTTCTCGTCTGCTGTTTTTTAATGTAATGCATGTATTGAACAACCTCCAAAATTCTCTTCCAAGATGATGCCTTAATTAATGACTATATTGCCGTAAAGATAAGTAAAAATGATTTATTATCTGAACTGTTCAAACCGCGATTATTTTTGTGACAAAAAGACATACGTATGCAAAAATTCTATGCTTGTATATGCTAAAAAGTTCTTAATCCAAGTAAGGTCAAAGCCATAAAATATTAGTGATATGAACCTCAAAGGATTTAGCTCCTATTCTTAGTGATAACAGGTTAATAATATCAGAAAAAGGGTATTTATACAGTTGAACAAATATTCCTCTTGAAAAGTATTTCTATCATAAAATGTTTTAATAAAGACAATATTGATTTTGGTTTTTCAAATTTTTACTTTCTGCTAAAATTATACACATTGGATATTTTAAAATTCATACGGTATTTCAGTATTTCTTCTCATAGTATATGTGAGAATCAACCTCTGAATATCCAAATTATTTAAATGTTTTAAATATTAAGTTTCAAAAATTCCAATTGGCTAAACTACTATCTTGTAATGTCCAACAGAATAAATGTCAAATGTGACCATGTTAACTTTTTTAGACAGAAAAAAACATAACATTCACTAAACTCCAATTTTTGTGGTTAGAAAAAAAGGAAATAACAATAATTTTGTTAAAGGAGAACAAGAACTACATATTTATGAAAATTGTAATTGCATCATTTCCATTCCTTTTTTTAATTTCACCCCCCCCCCTTAATATGTACCTTTGATATGGAAGTACACTTACAAAAATTCACAGCACAACATCTTTAATTCATTTTTATGTTACTGCAAATATGTTCCAGTTTGACCATTGCTGCTGATACTGGAACTGTGATAAAGAGTAAAAAAAAAATCATATTCTTAGAATAATGAACCTATTCACTACTAATACATTAACACTGATATCATTAATCAAAGGTGTCAAGATGGGGGTTGTAGTATTCCTATGAAACAGACATAATAGCCTGTCTATGCAACTGTTGAATTGACTATAAAAAAATAGATCTAATTTTAAGCTTTACACGATTTAAATGGTTGATATCTCTAAAGTAACATTGTTTTCAAAATTGTCAATAAGCAAAGCAGGCGGCTGCCTATACACACTTTAATTTATAGATCCAACTTGTAAGTAGGCATACACAGGCAAAAAATTAATTTCATCTGAAAGATTTGTGATGGTGATGATTAATTTAAATTAATAGTTTGAGTGAAGCTAAGTGCCATAATTATGAAAAGCCCAAATCTTACAAGACTCCAACTATGAACCCTCAAATTTATTACATAACACAACAGACTCAAGGGCTTTTTTTTTGCTTCCAATAATGTGTTTCCATGGTTATTTTTTACATAAATTTACACAAAATAAACCATTGTAAAGGTCACAGTATCCTGTGACTTTCATTAAAACTAATTGCTAATTTTATTTTTCACTTGTAGGGCTCCCCTCTTCATTTTTATAAGGGGTCTGTTGTTTCCCTCGGTCAAACAGGAGAGCCCATGTTCCTTCAGACTAAATTCTCAGGTCTATCGTTTTGCAAGAATTTTCAATTTTTCGTGATTATCTGTATTTTAGAGGTATAAGTAACTGAACATGTCAATTGGCACCATCCAAATGACAAGAAACTTAGAAATTGGCTCTTTAAAGGTACATGGAAGTCAAGACTGAATATTCATTATTCTGATAAAACATTAAAATAAGGTTCACAATTACTTCTATAATCTGCTTTACCTTTTTTTGTTACTATCCTTTGTTGAGACTTAGTACCTTCCCATGAGAGCATACTGAGGTAGAAATAAGCACAAATGTTTCTTGAGTACTATATGTAAAACAATCCTGCCATGAATGTTGCCAGCACTGCTGCCATTAGTAGGTTATTACAGTAGTCAAGTTGGGAAATTACCAGTGAATTAGTTGCTTAGTGGTGTCAGTGCTCAGGAAAGGATACATTTTGGAGATAGTGCATAGATGGAGAGAAATTGGATTTGGGAGATGAAGGACAGATTGGAGTCAATTGTAGATGTGTGGTGATGGGGAGATAGTGGTGCCGCCAACAATGATAGAAAAGTCAGAAACTGAAGTAGAGATAAAGAGGGGGGGGGGGGGGGGGGATGAGAAGGAGCTCAGTCTTGGACATAATAATTTTTAGCTGGTGAGAGGCCATCCAGGAAGAAATGCCAGACAGCACATTTTAGGGGGTTGCTAGTTGTAAAACATGATTCCTTCCCAATCTTATGATGTCCATTTATTTAATATAATTTTTTATTAAAGACCAATGATTCCTAGTTGTCTAGTGGGGATAGAAATATAAAATACAAAAATGCTGGAGTGGGCAGCAGATTTCTCATCGCCTATTAGTATATGGCAACATTAATACTAAATGTTA